>NC_051120.1:11356439-11466877 GCF_014839805.1 Manduca sexta | reverse complement strand
TATACTGTTTCAGAGTGACAAAGAATTAATGCAATATATTCTTGACCTAAATAATCCAACCATGACTATGTGCCTATTTCTATTAAAATACAAAATCTTACGTAAGTAAAGAAATTACGCCATTGCAGTACCTATAGGGCTAAGGGACTAAAATCTTTCCATTGGATAAAAAATCGTAGTAGAAGAAAGTAGCGCCGCATAATTTAGTTTGCGCAATTGAATACTGAATTACTTAATGGACGCAATGCGACGACTTCCCAGCTTTTTTCCAGTGGTAGAATGTCGAGGAATTCCTGTAACAAAGAAGATAAGCAAGATGTTCACCTATTTTTCTCGCCTTCCGCGGTCGCCTCAGCTGTCGCATCTTTGGTGGGTGTGGGGACTTCCTCGTCTTGTGGCTCGCCCTTAGCCGCTCCCATCCACGAGCTGACCTGATTGGTAAGTCCTGAAAACATATTGCACTGACACTAGCTAACGAACTACACGACACAGCGATCTGACGCCGCGACAGCTTCACACATGACCCGCGACGCGGACGGTCTGCAGTGTGCCCGATGAATGCGTGATCAGCTGAAAAACTAAATGGGAAACCACAATCGACCAGGAGGTAACAGGAACACTCCACTGCGCATGAATAGACTACTGCTTCTGCGCTGTTTACACTTTGTACATGTACGGGCACAATTTTCACAGTCAAGTTATTAATGAATTTAAACTTTAAGCCATTGAAATAGAGACTAAAATCGCGTACAGTTCAATTTTTTTTTCTATATACTTGCCGTAGCGAGTGTACAGAAGTTACAAATGTCAAAATAAGTAATTGACGGATCACAGATAAAATATGCACTTATATATATTTTTTTTAGATAACAGTAAATTTAGAGTATTTCACTAATAAAAAATACTGCGTCATTACGTTATTTCACTTGCCTATCCCATAAAAAGATGATAATTTATTACTTTACTCGTGGGTATCTTTTTTCTTTTCATTATCATCCCCCATCACGCCGGAGTGCGTAGAGTGCTCAAATTGTTTACCAGTGGTTATAAAAACATACATAGCAGGTGTTTTCGTACAAAACTATATTTTATATAGTTACATATATTTTATTTGAATTCTAGAGGAAGGTCTTCACTAACATAACATTATAATTAATGCCAAGAGTCTAAAAATGAAATATTATTCATCATTAAATACATTTTTGTGTCATAATAATTTATTAAAGTGGTTCCACAGTAGTAATATTAAATGGAACAACTTCTTGGTGACTTTTATATTACCCGACAGTAGATAAGTACCTAATTGCCCTCCAAGCCTACACTAATAAAAAATTTAATTCCTGAAGAGGAGATTTAGGAAGCTTTTAAAAACATTTATTTATTTTTCTATTAAGAAGCAGAATACTAAGAAATGTATAAAGGTAGTGATTAACTTTATAGTCCACCTCATGTACTACTTTATGCATGAAAATGATGATGGTTCCATAGATGTCACGCTGGTGATTTCAAAATAAATTAATAATTACTCGAAATGGTCTACATATCCTGTTCATCCACAGGCGTATAAAATATAAATACGTAGGTCTGAATGTGGACCGTGTCCACTTACCGGGGCGGAGCGGAGTGGGTCGGTTCGCATTGCAAAAATCCGCCTGCCGTAGATACATATAATTGCGTCCACTACAGACGATGCAACAGAACAGCGAAGCTAGTCACTGCGACGCGACCCGTACGTCCGTCTCCACTTTGACTTTAAAATTAGCGATTTTTTATTCTGTTTTTAAAAAAATGATGTAAGTACTTAGTTCCAATTTTTCTTTTACTTTAACTTGTCAAAAGAACGGCTCTAAGAAGTGATATCGAAATCTGTAGGATAAAAACAAACAATGAGCCCCAGTATACTCAGCATGCAAAAAACACCGCCGCGCCGCGCCGCTCTGCTTCGCTCTGCCATGCCTCGACAAGTGGACGCGGTCCATTATACATCTATCTTATAATTATTTAGAATTAATAAAACGCAAAACCAATATTTTTAAGGTTTATATTGAGGTTTATATCCTACATTTAAAAAATCTAAATGTCAGTTTGCGTAAAAATTACCTGAATCCGAGCCTTAACCACTTTACTCAAAAGCTAAAACTTTACTATTTTACTACACGCTCGAACATTTTTTATAACGCTGGTGTCAAACTTGTATCCGAGTGCGTCATATTACTATAAACGTCATAAAAATAATATCAATGTAAATATTTATTACATTATATTTTGGTAACGATTCTATGATATTAGTTATTATACTTAACACATTTTTCATAAATTACACATCACACATAACACTCCACGGGATAATATATTAAGATAATATTATAATGGAGAAAACAGGTAAATACATGTCCTAAAAATACTTAATAATCACCATACTCCAAGCCTAACTTTAAAATGATATACCATATTATTTAGAAAAAAGAAGGATATTTGAGCAGGCATACAACCGTATACATAAATGCTTACGAAGCAACAAAACGCAAGCTTATTAATGTTTTGTCTGTGTCACGAATAAAAAATTAGGATGACATTTTTCGAATAGATTTCTTGATTTTTTGTTTAAAGTGATTTTTTGCAACAATCTCTGTGTTTTAGTGGAACAAATGTAGTTGATAGTGTGCTTGTAAAATTTAAATTTCTGTGACGCAATATAAATAGGGCTTACACGAAAAAGATTGACAAAATGACGGAGACGCGTAGAAAACAGTTGCATCTGGGAAAATGCATCGAAGATTTGGACAAGATGTACAATGTGCCAGATTTGAAGTCGAAAAGGGCTCATATGTAAGTGTTTGCCGTCGTTTTACTCTTAGAGGCATAAAATATTTATGAATGAAAATAACAATGTCAATAATCTTTGCAGGTTATGCAAAACAGCTCAAAAACTTTTCGAAAGCGCAGAGGAGGCTCGCGAAAAGGGGGATGAAGAGTTCTCGTACGTGTATTACATGAAATACTTGCGGGTAATCGCCTATTTGAGCAAGGACAAGGACTATTTGAAGGACAAGTCGTATTACAACAGTATGCTGGGCACAAAGAACCCAAACAAAGCAATAGATGCGGCTGAGGAACTGAAAAACAGTCTCATTGACAGGTGAGTGGTATATCAACGCTCAGCTCAAATGCATTATGAATGCATAGTTGAATGATGTTCAAAATAATTTGTTTTCAAGCATTTTAATGCCACTTGAAATAAAGTTATGATTTAAAAGAATAGGTTTAAAATGAAGACATTTTTTCTAATGTTTAATTGCCAATAGTATGAGGTAATGTGTCTAGACAGGAGAATTAACAACAAGAGTAATAATTAAACATCAGTTCATATGAATTTGCATTCTTACATATATAGATGCATAAAATGCTATTTTTATAGTGTAATAATATATAAATAGCTTTTCTTTGATAATGTATATTTCAGTACATAATAAATTGTATTATTATTAGTAAAAAAATAATAAAAAGAGTAATAGATGAAACCTTAACAATTTGAATAGTGTTTATTTACAGTCAATAAACCTTTATTGTAGGAACTTGAAATTTTAACTTGCATGAAACAAAATAAATTAAAATTTATTTGGTCAGATCGGCAATTTTATATCTCCATATACTATACAAAAAATCATTAAAACCCATTAATTATTCGCATACACATCATCAATCATGTTTTGTTTGTTATTATATAATGATTAGACCTAAGATGTATTAAATATTATACTTCAAAATGGTGATAAGGTGATAAGTTACAACAAATTTGTTTACCAATATAGCATTCTAAAAGTAAAAAATTTTACTTAACTTCATGTATGTGTGTTAGGATTTTCATCATCATAGGCATCAGTTGTAGGTTGTCCACTGATGAACATGGGTCTCCCACAAAATATATCATATCAACCTGTTGGAAGTGAACCGTATTCAGCAATTCAATCTGGATTTTAACAATAAATACTTTTGTAGATAATTACTCATTAATACTAAAAAATGTTTTAATAAAAATATTTTTCTGTGTTCATTTTCAATCATTGGGTAATAAGGGAAGGAAAAAGTAAATGTATTTATAAATATAAAATATCAATCATGCATTCTTCAATTATAATTTATCCTTTTTGTAATTTATGTAATTGGTCCAATTAGACATTATATTTATAGTGGTTCCTTCTTTTGAATGAACCGCTCTAAACTTTTTTTCTTTTCTCACTTTATAATGTACTGTAGTCTTCACCCTAAACTGATTGAAAAGAGCAACACCAGAGTTTCTTGCCCGTTCTTCTCTGGAGAAAACTTTCCGAACTAGTGGTAGAGTTAATATTGTCGGAATCTAAATAATATATAACATTTTACAGATTCAAATGAATCATTCATTCCATTTTGTCTATACTATTTTACTTTACTTTATGTAAAGTATGTAATACTTGCAAATTAGTATTCTTATTTTCTTAATTCAATTTTGAGAGGATTTTGATTATTCCAGATACTCATTGGAGCAAAAGGCTAAACGACTCAATGACATCAAGGAAAATGAATTATTCAAGCAGAAGATAGACGAAGACAGGAAGAAAGCAATAGAAGCAGTGGCTGTCAATGAACCAGCTCAGCCTACTGGATTGCCAGGTACAAATTCTGCAGTCACCCTACACATTGAATGTGGTATTTCTTTTTTCCTATTACGGTTTCCACTGTCAATCTATTAGTGATTTCACCAATGTCGAGTAACAAAAGCAGATACAAACCAATTAATACTAATTTCTAGAAATCAGAAAGTTGTTGCTGTGTCAAAAAAAACTAAAGCTTGTACAAATCGAATCAAACTTAAACAAACTTAACTTGTCTTTTTTCAAGTCAAACTTGGCATCAGTGTCATTTGTGATTTTGGTACGATAATTATTAAGTGTGGAAAAGGTAGATTGATAGAGGGTCAGAAAAAATGCACAACCCAATTATCAATAACAAACTATACAAAGCAAAGCGTGGACCTAAGCATAATAACTATAACATACAACGCAAAATATAAAATCTATTAACACATTAAATTTAAGATTTTATCAGTAGGTAGCCTGTTTGTCACCTTAATATCTACATTTTGGCAATGATTATACATTATAGGCCTAGATGAAGTAACAATTAAAAGTGAGCAGCTGTATGCAATCCTGAAGGCGGGCAAGCTGAAGGCGATGATTCTGGATTGTAGGTCCGGCAAAGACTATCAGGACTCGCACATCAACTATCCAGCTTGCATCAGCGTGCCAGAAGAGTGTATCTCACCAGGGTGAGTTATCTATGTCTACTTTTTCTTATAAAGTCATATTAGTGTTCCCTGAGATTGACCAAGATTCACCGCTCGGTATCATAAAATGCATACTGCTGATCCTGGCAGAGTTATGGTGGTGGGTGTGAGGGCGGGAAAGTCTCTAAAAGTTCCGCTACTTTTTTTTGACATAGTTCTTAAATAGGCGAGGGTATGAAATTACCATTTAGTATAGCACTAAAGCGCCCTTGTCGCCCGGAGATATTGAACGTCAGCAGCATAATATCCCACAATGACACTACCTGGATTCTCCTTCAAACTGGAATACAACAGTGCAGGCTACTTGTGAGCAAAAATACACAAAATAATAGCAAATATTTAAAAAGACTAGTGCCAGATATCTCTTTAGCAATTAGGGGGAATAAAGACAAATCAAACAAATTTATTGCCAAGGCCTGTATTACTGATTTGGTTGCAAGCCATTTTAACACCGAAATACGCAAATTCACTCTAATTTTATAATTAATAGTGTTCAAAGCAACAGAGTGCATGGATTTTGGCACTGCGACAACAAATATAAAAATGCATTTGGCAAGCTCCTTTAGATATTGGATAGCAGGTGTGTCCAAGTATTTATTACCAGGCTTATAATAGCTTGGTCCAGGGAAGAGACAGACTCATTTAGTCCTTCAGATGTTTAAAAATAGTTTATACAAGGAAGAAAGATATACATTTGCCGTCCTGTAATTATAATAGTACAGTAAAGCTTTGAACATCAGAAGTAATTTTGGACATAGGTGTTCAGAAAACCAATTTGTTCAGATAATCGAATTGTATATGTACTTTTATGTATGTACCTATATACCAATAAACAAACACATTTATAATATGAATCTCGTTTATTATTTATCAGTGTGGTGAGTAGGAAAAAAGACAACTTGCCTCTCTCTAAAACATGTTTAATCAATATTTTACGTGCAAACATCTATAATTTTGGTCTATCAAAGCGAGCCTACCTGTTTGGTCAATCGATGTTCGGATAAACGGCGGTCTTTTGTAGTTCATACTTGCTGCTATATTTATTTATTTATTTATTTATTTCAATTAGAACGGATAAACCAATTACACTAATTAAGTTAATAATAACAATATATAACTATAGTAAAAAATGAAACAGATCAATAATCGACTTAATAACTACATGAAGTATGCGGTATCATGAGTTAATTTCACAATAATGCAAACATTCATACTGGATCACGTTCCAATCAGCCGAAAAACGTCAAAATCGGGTGCGCTATTAAGAAGTGCATTAAGAGCGTTGAGAGTTCGCGGAATCGGTGATCTAGAACGTGCTACAGTACGGCACCGCGGGACAGCAAACAGATTGTGCGTCCTACTACGACAATACTTGTATGGTACAAAGAGCCTACAGAGCTCGTTATTCAGATCAGGAGCGTCTATTAACCCTCTCAGTATTTTGCACATGGTTGTTATTAAGTCATACCATCTCCTGACTTCAAGGGAGTTGTATCCTAGACATCCCAGTAGGAATTTCGTTGGGTACATGTAAGGATAGTAGGCATAAATACGTTTGTATAAATATCTTAAAAAGGCTTTTTGGACCTTCTCAAGCATGAGTGCATAAGTGCTCTCATAGGGATGCCAGACACATGCACTTGCCTCAATTTTGCTGCGAACCAATGCAGAAAAGATGATTTTGATCACACTAATGTTGTGGAAATCACGCGAATTACGAAGCACGAAACCCAAGCGCCGATAACATTCTTGTGTCAATGTTATGATATGGTCGTGAAATGTCAGTTTTCGATCAAATGTGACTCCAAGATCTTTAATTGTTTGTGTTTTTGCGATTATTTCCGTGCCAAGTGTATAGTCGTAGTTAATTGGTCGTCGCATTCGACTGAAAGTCATCCCAGAACATTTTGATAGGTTGAACTCCATTTTATTTTCAACGCTCCATTGAAATACAGCTTCAATGTCGTACTGAAGTAATACACAATCCTGCTCCGTTTGAATTTCACGGAAAATTTTGATGTCATCCGCATAGAGAAGACATTTCGAGTATTTGATGACTGTGGGGAGATCGTTAATCCTCATTATAAATAGAAGAGGGCCAAGAATTGATCCTTGACTTACTCCAGAGCGCGTATGATAAGGCTGGGATTCGTACAATCCAAGCCTCACATACTGCTGGCGATCACGGAGATAGTCCGCGATAAACTGCAGAAAACCTGGAGCCAGACCCAAAAGAGAAAGTTTTTCTAGCAGTATGTCGTTGTTAACCCTATCAAAAGCCTTCCGGAAATCGAAGTATAGGACATCCACTTGTCCCCGTGATCGAGTCGGTCAGAAATAAAGTCAACCATAGTTAACAAGTTAGTGTTGACTGACCTTTTCCTTCTAAAACCGTGTTGCTCATTACATAGGAATGGTTCAATCTGTTTGTACATTTTTGTATGGAGAATATGTTCAAATATTTTAGCCAGAGTAGAAAGTATAGCTATTGGGCGATATTCTTCAACACAAGACTTGTTGGGGCTTTTAGGTATGGGAGTGACTCTAGAGAGCTTCCATTGCGGAGGATACTGGCCGGCTCTAAGAGCAAGGTTAAACAAGTGACACAGAGGATTAACAAAGAAATTACGGCCTTGCTTAAGAAGCCAAAGAGGAATGCCATCAGGACCAATTGAGCTGCTAGATTTTAAACTCCGAATCGCCATCTCTACGTCATTCGGAGTGACCTCATGTACGATAACATATCTACTAGAGAGTAGTGGATTTTGATTTTTTATTTGGGATAAGTCGAGTTTGGGTATTTCAGGAAGAAATACACTGGAAAAGAAATCAGCAAATGCTTCAGCAGCCTTAACACCGCTGACAGAGATGCCTTTATAGTCCACCTTTGACTCAAAACCGCCCATAGATCGTAGACTCGATACATGGCGCCAAAAGTCACGAGGATTGGACTTGATATTTTGCTCGATTCTAGCCAGATAAGTATCGTAAGCAATAGCAATTCGTTCCTTTAGCTTTGATCTTAGAGCAGAGAAGAAATAATAAGTATCTTGGGAGCCGGTGTGCTTCCATTGGCGGTGGAGCTTCAACTTAAGTTTCGTGTCCTCAATAATATCGCGCGTAAACCAAACCGGGTATCTTCTGCTTGGAGTAGTTTTACGTACTTTTTTAGGAATACATATATTAAATTTCCTTGTTAATTTGCTGTATTCTTTTTACTTCCTAAAGTTTTAAGGGGTTTGTTCAAAATACTTGGCTTGAAACCGACTAGTACTAGGTCCAATAATCATGTTGTTAACCAATATATGTTTATGTTTTATTTAGTAATATCAATGGACACACATAATTTTATTCATTATTGTATGTTTATGGTAGGCAAGTTTTTTGTCATTACAATATACATATTATGGTGTACACGACCTACATATTAACATGAACAACTTGACTAAATAATGTAGAGATAACACAAAAAAAATACTGCTACAATTAGTGCACACCCTTAAATTTTACATTATTTTTATAATATAACATTTTCGCGTTTAAAAATACAAGATGTCTGACATTAGTCGCACCTGTCAAATCAGGATATGGAATATATAAATTGTAAGTCCACTTGTTGGGATGAAGCCATGTGTTTCTTATATTAAATTTGTATTTAACATTGTGTAACAGCCAATCAGCGCACGTGTTGGAGCAGAACTTGCCGTCGCCGTCGCGGCCGGTGTGGGCCGAGCGCGCCACCATGGAGCTCATCGTGATGCTGGACTGGAACAGCACCGCGGTCATACCCGGCAAGACGCTGTACCTACTCAAGACCATATTATTGAAGGTAATGTGCTTAAACTGATTTATATCTTTAAAATAATAATTACCGCCCTGTATTATATATTGTCTCACTGCTGGGCACGGGCTTCCTCTACTGAGAGGGAGAGAGATTAGGCCTTAGTCTACCACGCTGGCCTAGTGCGTATTGGTAGAACTTCACACACCCTCAAAATTTCTATAGAGAATTTCTCAAGTATGCAGGTTTCCCCACGATCTTTTACTTCACCGTTAAAGCAAGCGATAATTCACAAAGAATATACATAACATTTTTAGAAAAGTCAGGGGTGTGTGCCCTTGGGATTTGAACCTGCGGACATAATCTCGGCAGTCCGTTCCACACCCAACTAGGCTATTATATCGCCGTTATGCCATGGTAAAGAGTTAAATTTTTTGTTTCAATAAATTCCACAGGCTTTAATACTTGTCTTTGTCAATCATGACTTATGGAATTTCTATTAACCTTTTTAGCCGACCGATATTCATTTTGATTATTGTCTCTAAAAATGTACAGAGTGTTGCAAAATGGGGGTATCAATAATAATCCAAATTACAAACTGTGTAATGCTCCTGAAGACATTATCAAGAAGCTTTCACAAGCCGGATTCCTTTATAATCGTATAACGTCTTTAAAAACATTATTATAATTCGTGATTTCTACATTCACATTCTACACGTGGATAAACATTTTAATTTAATTTTCTTTTATTTGTATCACTACTAATAGCATCAAATCACTTTCATATCCAGATATTAATACCGTCATTCTACAACACCCTGTATAATAGCATATCTGTATTGAAACCTCGCATGTTTGTCACCAGTGGGACATCAAAGTCCAGTACGCCCGTCCGCCACTGGCGCTGCACGGTGGGTACGAGGACTGGCTGCTCAAGTACCCCGCCTTCACCACCAACCCGCAGGCGGTGCCGCCGCGACAGGACGACTTCTTGGATGACATGCTCAGTGAGTAAATCCCTTTACTTTCATAACTCAATGCTCAGTGAGTACAGGGGTTTATACGTCATCATCAATAGGATGATGTTTTGTAATGATGAAAGATAAGGATCGTAAAAGTTTTGTCAGCGGCAAATTTTTCCAAATATGTTATAGACAGAGTTTGACTTAGTTTTTAAGGGCGATTGCCCGTTTAATGTTTATCGCAAGGTATTCAAAATCGGGGAAATTTTGTTAAAAATAGTCACAAATTTATCTAAATTGAACTCCGGACAAGACTATATATGTTATAAATAAAAAAAAAACTATTCTTAACCTCAGGATTAATTATTCTGTACTGTGTTACTAAGCTCACGATTCAGTGTTAAAAAAACATTTTTTAAAAAAAATTATTAACTGCCTGAGATATAATTTAACACTGAAAAAAAGGTTTAAATAAGTATTAAAGTAGCAGTAATTGCAACTACCTACAGGTGACATCTCGTACCCGAGCTGGTCGGAGCCGCCGCCCGCCGCCGAGCCGCTCGTGGACCGCGCCACCAAGGTACCTATAATCGCACTCTTAATAAAATAATGACAAATTTCAAAATTGATAATTTCTGGCAGTCGTCGGAAAACTAATTTTTGTTTGCTACCTTTTTTTGAAGTTGCTATAAAATTGAACTTATTAAAGATAGGTAAATAATGAAACTTATAGCATGAAAAAAAAGGGAAAAAACTAAAAGGTCGCAAACAAAAATTGGTTGTTTGACGATCCCCACAAATTGGTAATTTTGGAATGGGTTATTATTTTACTAAGAGTGCGCATATATACTGTTTACTGCTGAGCACGGAGTCTTCTCTACTACTGAGATGATAACAATAAAATAAGCAGATATTTTGCCTGTGAAAACCTTTTAAATATCTGTTTATATAATTTTTATGATGCCTCTTGACAACAGAAATGCATTAGTTATCGGTATTCGTCCAGGCTTCTTACCAATACTCATTTGGTAATTTGAAGATGAATCTAAAACATAAAGTCTTACTCTTACAACTTACAAAATTTTGTGAAAATGATTAGAAGTTTATTAGACAGAAGTAAACTTTGAAACAGCTAAACAGGATCAATTGGAATTTAACACACATGTAAAGCATGTCTTGGATTAATACATAGGCTACTTTAATTCTAGTAACTTGCTTCTGTAAGAAATAATTGATTTTATTTGTATAATAGATGGCGTTGGTGTCATTCAGATGGCGCTATAGATCGATATAATTTAACGATTTTTGTAATAAAAGAGTCTTAATGCGAGCAAAGCCGCGTGCAACATCTAGTATAAAATAATATACAGGGTGTTACCAAATAGCGGTATTCAATAATAACCATAATAAAAAAAGTGTATTAATGCTCATTAAAAATTGGTACTTCATTATTATTTTAATATTATCGACGTATTATATACTACATAATAAGGTTATTTTTCCGTAACACGCGTAATGTCATGTAATTGTCATGTTTGCCGGCAAACATTCCGATGCTAAATGGGTTAAAAAAGGATACGTCGATAATATTAAAATTGTGTGTATAGTAATATTTGAATATATAAGAAGTGTTGTGTGTTGTGCGCGTGCAGGCGGCGGCCGTGCAGGTGTACTCGGAGCGCGCGCGCAGCGTGCAGCGCATCCTCGAGCAGCAGGAGCGCATCGCAGACACCTCGCTCACGCTCGAGATGCAGCGCATCGAGGCCGAGCAGGTACCACTACTGCTGCGCCGCTCTGGGGCCTTATTCTCTATCCCGCACGTTATTTTAACAGTGCGAAACAAGCATGTAACACAACGCATCATGTTTAGGACTATAGAAATTTGGCTTACAGAATACCATTCCACGCACATTTCTCGAAGATAACATGACACGGCCGCATTACGCGTTTACACTATCATACAGAATAAGGGCCCTGATATGCAATATGAACATTGGACGTGTTTAAGCTTTACCATTATAAAGGCTCCTAAAGTGCCAATGATTTTCCTTCTTTCCAACTTTTCTATAAAGGTCGACAACACACTCCCAATTCTAACCGTGTGGGTATTCTCGAATGTATATCATCAGATGATACACCTGCTTTGTTTAATTTTAAACAGCATCACAGTACTCCTGTACACTGTACAGTCATAATTCTAGTCACTGTAATTGCTGGTGGTGAGATATATATATCCGCCCAGATAGCGACCACACAAGATGTATAACTCGCCATAGTGGCCCACGTAAGTGTTGCGTTCCGGGATCAGCCTATATATATATCTGTTGTGTTGACTGGCTAAGAGTGAGCATCTCGTCAGAACACTATCTAGTTCCTGGCTCCACTTACCATCAGGGGCATAGGAGTCACTTTACAGGCACTAACTCAGTCTTGTTTCCCTCTCCAGGACTGGGAGAAGGTCCGCCTGCAGCGCGAGACGGAGCAGCAGGACGAGCTGCGCGCCATGTACAAGCTCAGGGAGCAGGAGATCATCTCGCAGCTCATGCAGCTGGAGAACAAACAGTATGATATGGTAAGTCTGTTGATACTTTTTTTTTTCAATAGCAAAAACTTGGGAAGAGAAAATTAGACTATTTCTGATTGGTATTAAGGGCATGAAGTTTTTCAAATTGATATGGGATTTTTATTTGTGACATTAACTACTCTTTACCAAGGAAATATCCTATAGTAGGTACATTCATTCATAAAAGATTCTTAAATGGCTGAGTTCGCAAGCAGCGGAGAGTCAAGAAATACGTTTCCTTTTCATTAGAATAATTGATTAGTTACAAATGGTCCCTTTTGTAGAATGCAAGTATGATAAATGATACGTTTTTATAACATTTTGTATTCGAATTAACCAGGAACAAGAGAACCAAAGTCTTCGGGAGCAACTGGAGGAGTATCAGCGCAAGGAGAAGGAGGAAGCCGCGAAGCTTGCGGAGACCATCGCGAGCGCTAACAAGGAGGTCGAACTTGTGCCTGATGTTGATGGTGAGCTTGTTGTAGTGTTTTGTATCTAAAATTAATGAACAATTCTACTGTTCATATTTAACGTCGTATTTTTATAATTAACGGTTGAATTAAAATTATTGTAATAACTATTTTAGTATTGTTTGTGATAATGTTTTGATCAGGATAAAGTATATTTGACATATCCATAAAATGGGAATTTGGGAAAGGTGGAGATTGTTTCAACAATTCACATATCTTATTAGTCACATGAAAATATAGATTTTTCTCATTTGATGTTTGTTTTCTGTGAGGCACTGCTACGAGCCCGGTCAAACCGAGTTATACCATAATGTTCTACTAATTTAAAGGGGTTTGGGGGCCAATCGCCTCGAGTAAGCCAGCCCGTAAATTGATCTAATTTGTGATCTCTACACGAGTAGTCTAATCCGTTATCCGTGTGTGTGTGCGTGTGGTAGAGCGGTCGCGGCGCGCGGCGGCGGCGGCGGCGGCGGCGCGCGCGCGCATCGCCGAGGCGCGGCGCCAGCGCGACCAGCTGCACCGCCGCCGCGAGACGCTCGAGAACGAGCGCAAGCGCAGGCTCGCCGAGGCGCGCGACAAGCGGAAACCCGACCTCGACAAGGTACACTACACTACTCAACTCTGATATGTGTGAATAATCCGCATACAATCTATTAAAAAAATCACAACTACCCACCACAGTCACAATATAAAAAAACGATTATTCGTTATTCCAATTAAGAAAATGTACAGGGTGTTACATTAAAATAGTATATATATATTGAATAATATAATACAATGAACCCCACTTACTTTCAAAAATTTAATTGTGCGACAACCTATATCAATTTCATATTATCTCAGCTCACAAGCTAGCTACATTTAATATGTTATATATGAAACACTAAAACTATCCAGAAAGACGCCTACATACGTTCTTTATTAACCCAGGACGATGATCACGACATCTACATGACGTCCCCGGGCGATAGTCCTGGAGCCACTGGACTTAACCGGTCACACTCCTCGCCTAACATAGCCAAGGTAAACAAATGCTATGTTTTAATAAAGCATATAATAAATTTACAAAAATCACACGCTGTATTGCACCAAATAAAGGTAAATGTGACCAGACCAGATCCATAAATTTACCTCCTTGTACAATTATTAAAGTCCTGGTAGTAACTATATCGAATGATTAGTACACATTCTATAACAGTATACTGGTGGTAGGTCTCTCATTTGTGAGCGTCCACCTGAAGTACCACCGCA
Source organism: Manduca sexta (assembly GCF_014839805.1). NCBI lineage: Eukaryota > Metazoa > Arthropoda > Insecta > Lepidoptera > Sphingidae > Manduca > Manduca sexta. Next base: position 11,452,524 of record NC_051120.1, on the reverse strand, counting down.
ATGTCTATTTCTGCCACCAAGCAAGTGTGTAGTCACTATAGGGGACCGGACAAATTTTCAGAAGGTGTTTTAAATTGATCATTGTGGATATAAATAGCCAAGAAAAATAGTATTTTGCACAAATAAAGCTTAAAAAGTACATAAAACCATGCCTAAATGTTAAATAGCTATAATTCCCGCGCAAACGCTACATTATGTCATTTCGTCTCGTGTGACGTCATACGTGGATAAAGCAACTTGACAAGTCTTGTCATTTGAACAGTGATTCAATATTGCAAGATTAGGGTTATTTACCCTAGATTTAGGGTAAAACTGAATCAGCAGGGTATTTTTTTATGGTAATTTTTGGGGTAATTCTACGAGTTAAGGTATTAAAGCTATTGTTTCACTGTATTGTAATAAATATTGAGCTTAGAGAAAGATGTTTCCTACAAAAATTGTAGGCCATGAAACACTTATAATTTTTATTCAATACAATTTTCGTGTACAGCTAGTTGTTCCTAATAAAATGAGATAATTAAATTAATAATTATTGAAGTGGAAGTGAAGAAAGAAGTGGCGTCTGCATAGATAAGGATATAGAAAAAAAAGTACCGAATTATTTATGATTGGTATAAGGGTAAAATTTTAAATTCCAAATAATCCTGGGGTAAAGAGAAATTATGATCTGGCAACACTGCATAGACCGTGTTAATCTCTGGCAATCTCAGGTTACTGTGTAACAACCAGAATTCTATATAAATAAATATTCTATTCCATATCATGTGGCAGCTAAAACATAAATAAATACATCTCATAACCATAACCTCCCTGGGTATACAAATGATTTAATTAATTGAAATATTCATCGATTTACCGAAACACTATTTTTTATTTACTTACATCAAAGTGATCCTCACATAACTAAATCGGTGAGTCTGTAGACATTCCGTCGTAGGTTTTTCTTGCTAACTGCAACCACTTTATTCGTATATCTGCTTTTCGTGGTACATGAATAAATAATTTGTTTGGTAAAAATATAGAAGTATTATTACATTCAGGTACGACGCACCAACGATATTTTTTGCGGTCCATTATGATTAACGATTAAACAATCTGTAAACGTTAAGCTGGAAGATAGTAACAACGTCCCGTATAAATTAATATTAATTATTAGAGCAGTTCTGTGTCAAAAAACACGTTAAAATAACACAACGCGGTATGACATCCAGATGACGTCTGTTTGTTTACATTTTACCCACGTGTGACGTCATGCGCCGTGATTGGTGTTTCATTTGCCGTAAAGAATAGACTAAAAATATTATAATTATTGTATTTTATTTATTGATTTATAAATACAAATCACAACTCTTTTACAAAAACAAATATGAGATAATATTTTTAATATTACAAACATACTTTAAACTGAATTTCAGATTTTTTGGCAATACCTGTCCGGTCCCCTATTGTGTTCCGGTTTGAAGGACAGTAGCCAGTGTAACTACTGGACATGAGACTTAACATCTCACGTCTCAAGATGGCGAGCGCAGTGGAATACCAAACAATACATTGTAATTTAAAATGTTGGATGGTGTTTCTACTGTTTAATGGGCGGTTCGTATCGCTTCCCATCAGGCGAACGGCAAGCTCGTCTCGTCATTTAAAAAAAATAGCTGAACTAAGATGCTGGAGTAATTGTTTAGTGGGCACACAATACAATACCTTAAGGTGGTAGCTTAAGGTCCATTTTCATACATTTTGTTTCACCTTTAATCTGGGTAACTAAACAAGTATTGACAAGTAAAGAATTTAAATTCACGTCTAGTTAGTGATTAGTTCTCGCAGTTGAAAGAAAAACGTAAAAATAATTAATATGCATGGATATTTCGGCCTTTAAAATTTAATATGACGAAATTTTAAAGTTACCCAGATTAAAGGTGAAACAAAATGTATGAAAATGGACCTTAAGCTACCACCTTAAGTACACGACCTATAAAATGAAATATTCCTTAAATATATTAATGTTAATCTGACATTCAGTTATTTCGCTCGCCACCTAATATCCCGACATTACAAGTGTATTAAAAACATCCTCCATCAATGGATATTGAATTGAAAACGTGTTATGACAGGTTTCCGACGGTCCAGAAGTGGAAGCGCCGACGTTCGACCGCAGCACGAAGCCGGGCCGCCTGCCCATCGCTGATCTGCAGCATCGCGACTTCCAGCCCGTGTGGGGAGACGTCGTGAGTAACATTTACTTTGAATATAAATGAAGCACATGATAGTAAACGTAGCTATAATGGCTGCATTAATTCGGACCGTAGCTCCACGATAGACGACGTGTTACGTATAATATTTAAAGTTTTACGTATTGTACAAAAACCACTGAATCAATTATTCACTAACTTATAAAATTTATACGCAAACACCTGAGTTCTTCTTGTTTTTCTATGTGTAGTAAGACAATTAAAATTTACTGTCGTCTACATTTTTATTAAAATATTGACTTTCAGAAGAAGATAAGAATGTTATACTTAGAGCTTTTTGGCAAGACTCTTATCATATTTTAGTACTTAATATTTTTTTATTATTAACTTTAGATTTTATCCTCAAATACCTACAAAAAACATCAACCTGTATATACAAATCGTAATCGATTGATCTCGAATAATTAAAATGAAAGGTCCAATTTGTGCGTTATAGTAATTACTAGAAATGTCTATGCGTCGAACGTGGGTGAGTCATGGCGTCACCACAGCCGGTGCAGTGCGACCGCGCTTAGAGCTTACATACTCTAAACCAGGGATGTTATGGATGTGAAATTTCGGATTTGGATACAGATATAGGAATAAAATTATATCGTTTTCGGATACGGTTACGGATATGTAATTATTTCGGATTATCCGATAGTTTCGGTTACGGAGCTCCATAACATATCTGCTCTAAACGCGGTTTTTTATGAAGCACTAACTTTTGCTCGCGGCTTAGCCCGCGTGCGGGAGTTTTCCGGGATAAAAGTCCCGCTATATATTTTCCCGGGATAGAAAGTAGCCTTTAATCTTGCCAGAGTCTCAAACTATCTCCATACAAAATTTCATAAAAATCCGTTCACTTGATTTTGAGAAAATCGATAACGTACAGACAGACAGAAAAGGAGACTTTGTTTTATAATACGCATAGATGTTAAATAATATGTACAGATAGTTTCATACACGTACTTACCTTATGTTACGTGATATACGGCCATAAACCGTCAATAAAAGAATATGGATGCACTGCTCGCAGTATTGGAAATAGGGGTAAAATATGTTTTAGCCACAATATAATTTGCTCAACCACATGAGATACTCCTTTCACGTCGGTTTTATATATGCAACATTCGATAGGGTCTGTCGTTTGTGGTATAAAACATATACTTTACATCTTCTTTCTCCTTTTCTTATCTAATCCTATAAAATTACAACCGCTTGATGTATTTCGATGGAATTTTTCATGTGGTTTGACCGTGTCCTACATTATCTGACCTTTTCCTAAAAAGCCTTTGACGCGAGCGGAGCCCAGAGAAAAACCAACTGTATATATAAAATGATAAATAAATGCAATATTGAACGTGCATTCTGCACCGAGTGCACACTTGTTACGTAGGCGGATAGTCAGGTCGGAATGCGTGGCCGCATCGGAGTCAAGGCAAGGAATCCCCACGCGTGCCTAATCCGCCACGTTTACAAGCAAACGTGCCCGCGGCTCGCGCACTGACACACTACAGTGACGACACACGCATTTAACTAAACGCCATTTACAATACACGATCCTAATTGCTTTTTCGATCTATCTCTAAAATTGACCAATCAGAACAGAGTATTTTTTGACATGCGTACAAATGAGTTGTTTTGATTGGTTCATTTTCGGGATCGGATTGAAGATTGAGATTGGGATCATTTAGTGAAAACGGCTATATGTGCCGCGAATTAATGGCTACAGTTTGGCATGACCAGCTTCGACTGCAATTAGAAGGTAGAAATTAGAATAGATATAGAGTTTAGTATGGGGTACGAGGTTTATTAATGTACCTTCGCCACTGTTTGCTGTTGTGCAAATTATAGTCACTGGCCTGTGACTGATTAGAGTCAGCAAGATCCACATAAGGCCCATAGTGTTAGATAGGCCAGGTGACATAACAGCTTGCATTAAAATGTTGCATTGCGTGTTTTGAGAGTAAGCCAGAGACCCAAACTCCTGGGGACTAATTATAGTCAGCACGATCTACATAAGGCCCATTATGTCATATAGTGCTGGTGACATTACAGGTTGCATTAAAATGTTGCATAGCATATTTTGGGAGGAAGCCAGAGACCCAAACTCCGTGCTTTCATTAATTGCTGTTCTCTTTATATCTAAAACTGGATGCTTGTTGTAACATTGTGGATGTTTATAAGCAGTGGAGTTCACATATCAATTGGTTTACTCATTTTACTTATCTGACTAATAAATCCGAAAGTTTATGAAGATGTTTGTATGTTGAAACAACTTAACGGATTTGGATTAGATTTGGCACACGGGATCATGTCCTGGATTAATACATAGCCTACGTTTATCCCTCGCCACTTCTTTTACGATTGCCTCGGTAGCGTAGTTGTACTGCATGCGCGGTACGGCAGCACTCTGAGGTCCTAGATTCGAATCCCGGGTTGGTTAAGTTAGTTTTGAGTTTTTCTGCTCAGTATTAGCCCAGAATCTGCCCGATATGACGATAGGCTTGCCCTCTGTCACATCATGGGACGAAACACACTTGGCGAAAAGTGGATGCCTGGTTGCGCCTCTGCATACCCCTTCAGGGATAAATGCGTGATGTGTGTTTGTTCGTACGTTTATCCCGACAATTTGCTCCTATAGGATTTTTTTTTTTTTATTGATGCCGCTGCCTTCCTCCACATGACCCTATAAATCACTAAACTTATTTAGGGTCTTTTGCACCGGAAAAGGCTTTTCACGCAGGAAAAGCCGGGAGCAACACCTTTGTTACAATATGCGCCGTCACGTGTTATTGCTTCTCCCAAAACGCACGTGTCCGTCCGAATCTTGGTTTGTCTGACCCGCGTCGTTGACCGCACACGGCGACGCACGCGGCTCGTTATTGCAAGGGCTTCGCTAATCGCGGATTATTCGTTTGTTTCGGCCATTGTGGCACGTGGACTGTCATGTTTGGAGTTGTGACCATATTTGGTCATATGTGAATGTCAGTGAAGATGTTTGGAGGTATTTTTTTTTATTTGACACTTAAAAATGACTTTTGGATTTATATGTAATCTACTTTTAATTCCGGAAAAGGCTGATAATACATCAGCCTTAATCCATTGACGTATATTCTATAGATACGAACGTCCATATAAACTATTTGTTCAAACTCTGAACAATAGAGCAACCAAAACGTCACTGTTGTAACCTATTTATTCACTTGAACAACAAATAATTTTACTTATTTGACTCATATTTTTTATTCACATCCAGGTTTACACTTAGACTCGAGTTGTTATATCATGAGCGCCACTCTGTACACAACCACAAGCTGTCAATATTGACCATACTAAAGTCAGTGTGAATGGATTGCAGTTCAATTCAGTTGAACACAGTGAATGTTTGGAACGCCAAATCTAGTACATAGTACATATATATCGATGGCTAGTTTACAATAAATATCTCCTACCAACTTGTGTATCGAAGTAGTCGCAACATGCAATTAAAACAAGGGATGGCATCAGAAAATTAACCCCATAGGAATTACAAGTACATGCAGACATTATCTGCAGATCCTATTAACGTAAAAGCTTGTTCATCAAATGACAAACGATGGTTAACAATGTCATATAAAATGGTGCTGCACGTTTGGATCATCAGTCGTTTGTCATTAGCAGAAGGTAGACTAACAGGCTGATGGTCACGTGTGAATATTCACCATCCCTTATAATAACCCTCACTTCTGATCGTTGAGGAATTGATAGGGGAGAAAGAGGGAAGATTTTTGGCTTATGCAATTTAACTTTAGCCAAGAAAATACAAAAACTAACTTTCTAATTGATGCCGGTTCAGTAAGACAGAGAAAGGTGCCGCCCGATCGAAGCGAAACACGAAAGTATAATCTATACTTATTATAAAACAAAGTCGACTTATCTGTCTGTCTGTATGTTATCGATTTTCTCAAAATCTACAGAACGGATTTTTATGAAATTTGGTTATGAGATAGTTTAAGACCCTGGGAAGGTTATAGGCTACTTTCTATTCCGGGAAAATGTGTAGCGAGACTTTTATCTCGGGAAAACTCTTTCATGCAGGCTAAGCCGCGAGCAAAAGCTAGTAGTAATATAAAAAGGTATTGTTTGGGTTTGTTGACCACTACCTAATAATATTCGATAAATACTTTCTCCTATAATAGCTATACCATCCCTCAGCCTTTTAGATAAATTATTATTTATTATTCCGACAACTTTTGCATAGACAAAAGCTAGTCTATCACACTTTTACATAAACAAAACCTTTCTAATACATTACCTCCACTACAAGGTCTACATCACAAACAACAAACGCAAACGACACAGACCGACAAACAAGTCCATACTTTAAGTAAAAACGTTGAAAATATAAAGTCAAAGGTTTGTGTACGCAGCGCAAAAGACGGCGCGCGGTGCAATCAATCACCCGGCGCGCTGGTTATCGGTGTGCACTGACGATTTACTGACCACCAGCGTGATGGTGACTTGAAGTGGTCAGGGTGACCATGTATATGTAAACTTTGGTGTTTTGCTACCATAGATTTTTTTTATGAATATTCCTGGTATGTTTTGGCGCTGAATGGGTATGGACTTTTTATCCTACAAAAAAAAACTTTGGTGTTTTGTTACCATATATTTTTTTTAAGAATATTCATGATATATTTTGGCGCTGAATGGGAATGGACTTTTTATCCTACAAAAATGTTTCTTGAGCATTATTATCTTTGTGATAGTTTCTTCTGAGTTGCGTAGGCTAATTATGACACAAAAAGCTTGCTTAACTTAAAATTGAAGTTCTATTCTCACGCTTAGCTAAACAGCAGTTATAAAAGTATAAAAAACCTTTGTAAAAAAATATAAATATTGTTTAGTTTTTTTTTTCATATAATACAGTATGTATTGTTTTTTCTAAGATCAAAATACAATTAACTCGTACACATGTAGCAATAATTATCTCCGCCCACTCGTACAATGGTCACCCCTCGCCACCCTCGCCACCCCATGCCAACGAGACGGCGGCAACACACGTGAGCGTCAGTGCCGCAACAGCTACACCAATGGACGCACGTTCGAAAAAAAATACAAAAAACGTCACCAGAAAAAAATAAAACGTAAAAAAGCAACAAATTCACGTAAAAAATCACCAAAAAGGTTTAATAAGATATAAAAAAAATTGTGGGTAGAAAGAAATGTTTGTAACGCTTTTGTCTACATTGTTTATGTTTTACCTGATAGTGTTGCTTGTTTTGGTGTTTCCGATGTCGACACACGTCAAGTCGAACTTGTTTTGTCGTGAGAATTGAGGAACGTTCAACAAACTCAACAATTTAGTGATTAAAAAGGGAATAGACCGTGAATTAACGTTAAACATAGTAAAAAAAATTGTGTATTCTGCAAACTGAAAATTGTACATTATTGTGTGAAGTAAAAAACAAAAAAGAATTCCGTATTTACGAATAAAAAATATAGTGTAAAACAATAAAAAATACAGAAAAAACAGTTCCTAAGTGTTGCCACATTATAAAAACATAAGTGTTGAAAAAAAAAAACAATTTAAAAGTGATACGAAAGTGGTAGTAAAGTGTTGAAAATACTCCGCTACGAGCCGAGATGCATCCCAGTGGATACAGCTAACATGGTTCTCAAGGTCAAGGTCAGGCTCAAGTACTCGCAGAACCACATAGTATGGCTCTTCAAACGAGTAAGTTTAACATTATATAGGTTTTATATTTTTCGTATGTAAAATACCTTTTCCAGACGTTTTAAAAATATTCCAAAGCAGCATGTTAGCTGCCTGTGGCCATAGACAAGATCCCTTTAACTGTAATAATGATTGTATTTACTATAAAGGCGTCTTCTCTTCGACCCCTACCATATAGCTGAAGTTAATGGGCCTCCACGATTTGATACTATCAGGTGGCCACACAGCTCTTGCGTCCATACAGGCATTAAATGTTACCTTTTAATTTAGATCATGCACTAAAAACCAAAATAAATAAACCCGCCTATTAGAAAAGATGATAAAACCGCCTAATGAAATGTTAAAATAAAAATGTATTATTACCGCCATCTATCGATTGCAGTTTATCCTTGAAAAGTTAAGATAAGATAGGGCGAAAATTAACCAATTAGTAATTAGACATTAAAATAAAGGGTGGGTTGTATAGACCATGGACATTCCTTTTAGAAAGTCGATCAAGTATTCATGTTTTTATTAAAACTGGTATACCATGTGTTGCAAATGAAGGGTATTAATTATGACCTATAATAGGAGTAATTTGCTGATTATTAGTAAAATAAGTTTTGAAAAATGCAATATTATTTTTAGTCCTAATTAATTAAAAGATGTCATGTGATTTTCAACAGAGCACACTTATCTATCCACAGCATATAATTTTGTAAATATGTAATCGTTTTCAAGTAAATTATCATACACACAAATTAAAATTACATGATTTTCTCATTAAATAATGAATTACAAATCACATATTTTATAATAAGGTTCAATTTTGATACCGCAATTCCGTAACAGCCTGTATATGTTCCCAAAATAAAACCTAACGTCACCCAGTTGCAACCAACCGTCAACCATAATTAAACGAGCTATAATATATTTCTGGCCTGTGAAAATAAACCACCTTAACACTTCATGTCCAAGGAAATGATAAACACACCCCTGCCCCTTATACGCGGTGTTATTTAAAACAAAAGGTCAGGTCCAAGGGCAAGCCAAGGTCCCCCCTTACGCGAAACAGTTATGTATAAATTACACATAGATTATATCAATTTAATACCACAATGTAATAAACACGAAACTCGAGTTAGTATAAGCCATCTTGCTAGGTAAGTGTATGCGAGTTGCGAGTCATGGATAGGTTGTATTATATATCAAGGATTTTGTTTCTTTTTTAGGTATTATTAAAGGTACCTAAATATGTTTTGTCTTGTTTTATACATAACTAATAAATAACTTTCGTTCTTTCTTTGAATTTTATTTATCAGAAGTGCGCAAACTCTGTTAGGCCTGTCTGAGAATTGCATAAATATTTGTATATATATCTGATATATTATGTTGGTTGATTATGATTTATAAATACAGCTCTCCAACCAAGTTTATAGCGGTTTCGTAATTTCAACTATTATTAAGTTCTTACTTTAATTTACATACGGTTACTTGGGTCAGTAAATAAAATATTTTTAGGGAATTCATAGAGCAAACCATAGATTTACCGGTTGTAAACTAAGAAACCCTATTTTTCTGTATAAACATACCTATACAACAAAAACATGTTTCATTCAAAAATTGAAAGTTCTACCATCATAAGATTCAGTGGCTTTTATACTATTTTTAAACAGATACAAAACAATACAGATATGTGATTCAACACCATCGATGTATATGTATTACGTACTAGAACTGGCATTCCGAACACTCACTGTATTGAACTGAAGTGTTCTGCAATCCGGTATTAGTTGCCATTTTACTTATACTCTAAAGCGCTTCAACACTACATGTTTAAAGTTTGGTTAGACGACGATTGATGTTTTAGCGCTGCAGCGAACTTTAGATCTAACTCCAGACTTTGAACAAATAGTTGATGGACGTTCGTGTCTATAGAATATACATCAATGTTCGACACCAATCTCTATCTACTATCTAAGACCGTGCCTCATCAAACCGTCTGTCCAGGGTCGCGGCCTCACCGGACTCAAGAACCTGGGCAACACGTGCTACATGAACTCCATCATCCAGTGCCTGAACAACACCGCATTCCTCGTCTCCTACTTCTGCAACGGACAGTATCTCGAACACGTCAACAGGTGGGTGGCTTTCGATCTTGGATGAGATAGAATTTAGAGCAGAGATTTTTACTCTACCTATTTCAAAATTTTACTAGTTACAGTAGTTACGAATTGTGGAGCCCCATTTTTGGTCATGCCAACATAGACCCCCGTTAAGTCTCCCGCGGTCTCTGGGGGTCCACCTGGACCACTTTGGGAATCAATGCTTTAGAGCAAGGATGGCGAATCCTTAATGCTTAGCGTGACATTATTTATAAAAAAAAATGGCTTGTAACGTGCCTACCAGGACCAGTTTTATCTATCCAAGTGCCCCTTTTTAGCAACGCGACGTTTGTTATGACCCTACTATATTTTTGTTTGGCTTATTATTGCCCGAATTATTTTGTCACGTGCCACTACTGGCACGTGTGCCATTGGTTCGCCATCCCTACTTTAGAGTGAGATTTATGGATCAAACTGCCCTTCGAATAATCCAAAGGGGAGGAAGGTCTTTTTTTCCTGGCACGGCAAAGTGAAAGCACAGCACCTGATGATACGCGCGATGCCGTCCAGATAAAGTGTGGAATGGCAATTAAGCCTGGTTTAATTTATAAACCGAGTGCCTGTGTCAATAATATTTAGACACTCGTAACGTGAATCACTGGTTTATGGATCTTATCGTAGTCTAACTATCCCTTGAAAATCCATGTGTATACCTAAGGAGTGCTCACCTGCTTGGCTGTGCTTCTGACATTGTAAAGTCTATAGGCGGCGGATGCTGCTTACCATCAGGCGGACCGCTAGCTCGTGTGCCTACTTGGAAATTAAAAAAAGAATCATCTGAGAGCTCGTTCACCCCGCTAGGCTATCTTTGCATATCGACGGTTAAAAGGCTAATTGACTTAAGCGACATTATTTGCGACACAAGTTTCATATTTAAAATATATAAAATCAGTACATTTTTCTATGTTTTTTTTTACCTAGTTAAATTTTTTCGAATAACAATGTCGCTTAAGTCTTTTAATAGTCGATATTATTCCAAGTTCCAACCGACAAATAATCTTGTGTGTTAAATTCTCCAACTAAAAGATATAGAAATCGTTTGTAATTACAGGTTTACTTTGTTTACTATTTAATTATGGCATAACCAATTAACCCTTGGGGCTTTAGGGCTCGTTGGAAACGTTGTTAAGGACATATTAATTATCTTTTGAAATGTCCGAGACATACAATGTCGTTGAATCCACTGTGTATTCAAGTATTAATTAATTGCAAAATAGTAAATGTACAGAACCCTTATAAGCTTTTAAAAATTGCATTACAATTGTAGTCTTCATACGTGCCTTTATTCCAGAGTTTTTTAAGACCTGAAAGCCTGTATCACCTTACTCTAGCTTACCGTTTAAACTAAGCTCATACAGCCATTTTGATATTGCGTTAATAAATGAAACCTCATCTCCTCTCTAAATTTGCTGACAAAAAACATCCTTGAATATAAAAAATATTTTTGCTATAAATCGGGGTGTTAGTATAGAGGTTCTGTGTGAGCAGGTCGCACAGCACGCGCGGCGCCATCGCGGAGGAGCTCGCCGCCGTCGTGCGCGCGCTGTGGTCCGGGCAGTACCGGTTCATCGCCACCAGGGACCTGCGGGTACGGCACTACACCACTCACTACACCGCTGACTGTACCACTCACTACACCACTCACTACACCACTCACTACACCACTCACTACACTTCTCACTATACCGCTCACTACAACACTCACTACAACACTCACTACACCGCTCAATACACCGCACACTACACCACTCACTACACCACTCACTACACCACTCACTACACCACTCACTACACCACTCACTACACCACTCACTACACCACTCACGGAACTATTGGTAGTCATCACTTGTTGTTGCATGTCAAAAATTTACAAAACCTAACCGAACCGCTAAATTGTCTATACATAAAAATATACAGTAAAACCCGTTTAAGACGATTTCACAGGGACTCAACCAAAAACGTGTCTTAAGCGGGAAAGCGTATTATGCGGGATATAGGGAAATAAAAAACGGACCTACTACATACGTATGTATTAATATTAGATATTGAATTGTACATTTAAAAATTATGGACGTTATATAAAATGCCGTGTATCTATCACTTTATTTAAAACTAGCTTCCGCCCGCAGCTTCGCCCGCGTGGATTTCGGACTTCAAAAATGGAGGAGGTGCTCAATTTGTCGGGATGTTTTTTTAATGTATGGTGGTATGCAGGTGGTCCGATTGTCCAGTCAGGGTCTGATGATGGGATCCTGGTGAAATCGAAGGAACTCCTTTAATATTATAGGCAAACCTATGACGATTTCGGTATTTTATATAGCATAGCTGTTGTCCGCGACTTCGTCCGCTTTTCCGTCGTTTTTCGTAAAAAAAAGTAGCCTATGTCCTTCCTCACGGTTCAGTAGTTTTGATGCAACAGACAGATTAACTTTCGTATTTTAGTAGGGAAATATAATATGTCAATCTACAAATATCGCAATACGGAACCGCACAATATTATTGTTAATAGCTGTGCCCGCGACTCCGTCAGCGTCTGAGAGTGTTATAAGCTTCGAACTGCTAGGCTATCGGGAGTTACACGTGTTATTGTGAGTCAACCATAAAAGATAGACATATGCTGTCGTGGGATATTTTTTACATAATTTTAAGGAGAACATTTCCGTCATACATGATTTCTGTGTAGCTTTAACCATTAAGGTTGCACACGCGACGGAAGCTTAAAAATGGAGTAATTTCTCCCGTTTTCCCAACATTTCCCTTCACTGCTCTGCTCCTATTAATTGTAGCGTGATGAAAAGTATACTATAACCAGTACAGGGGCATGACAAATAATTGTACCAAGTTTCGTTAAAATCCGTCGAGTAGTTTTTGTTTCTATAACGGTTATACAGACAGACAGACAGACAAAAATTTTACTCATTGCATTTTTGGCATCAGTATCGATCCCTAGGGGGTGACCCCTGATAGTTATTTTGGAAATATATTTCATGTACAGAATTGCCCTCTCTACAGATTTATTATAAGTATAGAATAGATATAGATATAGATAATCACTTATTTTAGTTTGACAAAAAGATTTTGAGGCATTAGCAATTACAAGATTTTCAACGTAATTTAACTTTTGTAGTGCGTCTTCGCTTTGATTCAAAGAAGTTACATAGCGTCGTAAATCATTAACTGCTGATAATGCCTGGGCGTGTGACAAAATCGGAGTTGACTCATCTCCTTGGTCATTATCACTTTCAGCCTCTTCTTGTGTGTTATTTAGCACAACAGCCGCAAAGGTAATATGTGTTGGCGTTAGGGCGTATTAAACGGGATGACGAATCGTATTATGCGTTAAAGAATGTATCAAAACATGTCTCAAGTTGCAGGGACTGATGCAAAATGGCGTATTATGCGAGAAATCGTATTAAGCGTGATCGTATTAAACGGGTTCTACTGTATATTCAGTAAATATCGACACGTTCACTGCACCACTTGTTCATCGCACAAAAGTTTTTTTTTACACATCTTAATACAAACACGCGGGGCGGTGTCGCAAGAATAAAAGAAATGTGAATGATTATAGAACGAGGTGGGCAAACATCAGCGCGCGTTCCGTGGCTGCGAGCAACAGGACTCGCACGAGTTCCTCACCATCCTCATGGACTGGCTCCACCTCGACCTGCAGTTCACCATCACAGTGCCGCCGCACAAGGTAACACAACTATATTGTACGGTTGACAAGCTATGATAAAACATTTATTTTGTCCCCCATGATGTGATGACGAGCAAGTCTATCGCTATATTCCAAGCTCCGACCTAATACTGATTAGAAAAATAATATTATTTAGCTCGATCCGAGATTTAAACCCAGGACTCATAACAGTGTCATGCGTGCTAACAATACAACTACGCCATCAAGGCGGTTTCCAAAATTCTTTAATTATTTTATTTTCGTTTAATAATAAGCCCCAAGACTGTAGGAACTAGGAACACCACTTACAACTTTGAATTACATACAAGTTCATAGTAAATCATGATCCTGATAAATGTTAGTACGTGCTATATTAGAAGTGAGAGCGTCATTTCCCGTTGCAATTCAATTGTATAAGCAAGCATTAAGCGTATTATTGGTCCCGCTACAGGACAGCCTGCCGGCGTCGGAGAAGGCGTGGTACGAGTACACGAAGTCGAAGGAGAGCCTGATCCTGCGGCTGTTCTACGGCCAGATCAAGTCGACGGTGCGCTGCACGGTGTGCGGCAAGCAGAGCGTCACCTACGAGTCCTTCTCCAACCTGTCGCTGGAGCTGCCCGCCAACGCCAACCGCTGCACGCTCAGTGTCAGTAACGGCCACCTCCACTGATATCATCCCTTATAGTTTTGAGTCAGCGTTATTAAGATTTTTTGTTATCATAATCATTAAGTTTCCTATTGTTGTCCTTATCTTTATTGATATCATCCCCGTCCTGAACTATTCTTTATACGTCATTATCGTTATCATCATTTTTTAATATAATCATCAACACAATAATTGTTGCTATTATTATATTTCATTCCCGTCTAATCACTATTTGGTTAGTCTTAACTAAAAAACAATTTTAACTTGCAGGATTGCCTAAAACTATACCTCAACGGCGAGCCGATACCGGGCTGGAACTGTCCCAATTGCAAGGAGAAGCGGGATGCTGTGAAGAAATTAGACATCTCCCGGCTGCCCCCGGTGCTGGTGATCCACTTCAAACGGTTCTACGTGGACCCCAAGGAGTACATGTGCAATGCCTACAGGAAGAAGCAGACGTACATCGACTTCCCGCTGGAAGACCTGGATATGAGGCAGTTCGCTCTGCACTGTCCCAGTAATCACCTGTACAACTTGTATGCCGTGTCCAACCATTACGGGTCCATGGAGGGCGGACATTACACCGCGTATTGCAAGAGCAGCGTGTATGGGAAGTGAGTATATTCAATATTATTAGAAATATGTTTTAACTTTAAATTTTTGGGGCTTGAATGGTTTGAACTCCAGTTATATGGCGCGGGCGCAGGAAACAAGCAATATGTTAATAATGTTTTGGTCGAGACCTGATATACAATGTGGTGTATAACTTTTTGGTCCTTCAACCCGTCCTGGCTCGAATGTTAACGTGTCATAAAAAATACAATAATTGTTATTCCCAGATGGTACAAATACGACGATCACGTGGTGACGGAGATCCCGTCGAGCGAGGTGAAGTCCAGCGCCGCCTACATCCTGTTCTACACGTCGTGCTCGCACGCGCGGCCCGCGTGATGCGCCACTCGCACCACTCGCGCCACTCATACTCGCACCACACTCGCCCGCAACTCACCGATAGATACCCGCGAACACGCTAGGTTGCGTTTACAGACCAATTAAAAAGTTCCGGGAACACGTTCTAGATGGCGTTGTTATAGTGTACTCAAAACCAGCTGATGTCACCGAGCTCAGTAATAATATACGCTAGATGGCGTTAGTGCAGAAAGTTAATAACTACCCTACAATTTAAGTATGAAATAGACTGAATGTGTTTTTCTATTTGGTCTTATGTGATTAAATTAGGGCCGGCGAAATTATTGCTTCGCGACATTGTAACGCACTGCATCGACTGTAGTGCTTTGCCGGCATACTGGCATAAATTCAATAAATGTTAGATGTCTATAAATCAAATAAACTACCCTCATAATTGCATATAAAGTTCGGTATCTAATAGCACGAGCAGGTAGTTCGCGAGCCGTGCGCTAGATGTCACTGTGTATAGTGCGCTAGTTTTCACGCCTACCCACATTGCGTAGTGAGTGTCCGTCGTGTCGCAGGACGAGGACGGCTGCGTGTCGGATCTAGGAACTGTCGCGACGCGCTGTGGTCTAAGTTATTCGTTGTTCACACATGTCTGGAATACGCACGCTACAATTACAAAAGCATGCTCGTTAAGTAAATTTACATTCATAAAAGGCATGCTTTTTATTAGCATGCGTATTCCAAACTCTATACTTAATGATTGTTGTGATTATTTAATTTATTATAGTTAACGCTTAGTCGGGGCTTACGATCAGGCCTTGTAGTAATCTTTGGTTTCCGAATGTGACTGAAAGAGGTAACTATCTAGTGATACGCAAAAATCACAAGTCTGTATGTTTGTTTGGGTATAGACGGGATATTTTCGTTAAAATCCGCCTCATGGTGATATAAAATTTTTATTGTTGGCTACAACATCTTGCGTTCTTTATGATTTCGAATCGTTATGTTTCTTGCCTTGTATTAGTGTTGTCTAGAGCTTATTAAAATAGGGATTCATTATTTTCGTGTACATAATGTTGTATTTAGAATTTGTGACTAAAATCACATTTAATTTAGATTCTTATATTGGATATTTAAATATCTCTGTTAGACAACACTAATTTTATTTATATCTAATTTCTTTTCTATGCAAGTTATTTATCTACACTGTGTAGTCGCTCAGTTAAAGGGATCTGCGATCCCACACTTCATTCCTGTAATAATGAGCCAGCGATATTTCAATTGGCCATATTGTCTTACCACTTATATGTAAATGTACTATTATTTATTTTTATAACGAAATTACTCGGTTATATATAAATTGAGCTAGAAGCTTTTGTATGATAGCGGGCATACGTTTTACACTAACTATGTAAAAAGTTATCTAAACTTCGCATCGGATTTGTATCGAATCGCAGTGCCTGATCTATTTTAATGTAAGGCGTTTGACACACTTGCCATCAGCTGCCGTTTATATGTCGCTTAGGACGTTTAAATGGCATTTAGTGTCACAGACGTGTCATATGTGTCACATTTGTGTCAGTTTTAATGATTTAGGTATGATTGTGTAATATTGATGCCAAGTGTGTTAAAATAGATGTAAAAGCCATCCGCGAATAAATTGATAGTGACTTACGATTTGGGGACTTTCTGTTACATTGAATGACTGTTGCGTGTATAATTGTATATAACATACACCGTTTATTGTATGTATAACTTAATGTAAGAAGAAACTTTATTAAATTCTTTGTTAATATACCTGTATGTTTTTATCATCCATTTTTTTACCACTGTGAAACACTACAATATTAAACATTATATACAATAATTACCGAATACAGTTTTAAACAATTTTCGACTATGTGACAGTCTGTCTGTGCAGCCGAATATTTCCGGAACCACCCGATGTCATGGGCTAGTGCAGCAGTACGAACACCATATATGAAGCCACATGATTACAATCAAACAATGACATATAAACACAGAAATGTATCTTTCATCCATAATAATACCAACTACGGTACTATTTATGTTGGAAAAAAGAAAACTGCATTAAAATGAGGTTAACAATAATAGACAATTTAATAAAACAAACACAAGTTGGCTTCTGTCAATATCTGTATATTTTTGGAAACAAAGAATTCATTTGTATACATTTTTACTTGACATCAACTTTCCATATCTCATACAGTATATAAAAGTGCCACAAAAAAATTTAATCCCAGATAACATAATATGTTAAAATTAAAATTATTTGTTTTCATTAGGCAGGCCAGCAAATATGGTGGACAACGAGACAGGTATTACCACAGTTTACCCTTCCACTTATCAAGTGCAGGGTTATTGAAATGCGAAAATTTACGTCATGCCGAATTTTACGATTATCTTCCAAAATTAATAAAAAATCGTGTTTGATATCTCAATTAAACATGGACCAATAAGAAATAAAGTTTTTGCACAATGATCACTTAATATGACTTATCCGAGTTTCTTTTATCTCTCAATCGGCAGAAACTATGAAAATTTTCATGTAATTCGTACATAATAATACTATCAGCCCTGTATTATATACTGTCCCATTGCTGTGCATGGGCCTCCTCTACTATACTGAGAGGGATTGGCCTTAGTCCGCCATACTAGCCTAGAACAAATTAGTAGACCTCACACATACTCAAAATTTCTAGAGATAACTCCTTAGGTATGCAGGTTCCTTCGCGATGTTTTCCTTCACAGTTAACATAAGCAATAATTCACAAAAAATACACACATAATTGTAGAAAAGTCAGAGGTGTGTGCCCTTCGGTTTGAAACTGCAGACATTTGTCTTGGCAGACCATTCCACACCTAACTAGGCTATCGCCACTTTTGAAATTAGGAATTAGATTTTCATCCATAACTAACACTTATTTCAGAATTAAACCCCAACCTCTTTCCAATAGAGAGCTTACATATTCCTTCCCCGTGGCCTGTTTCCGTTCATGAACATGTTCATATCGATGAGCAGGTCCTCATCACCCATGTCCTCATCCTCCTCTTCCTCTATGTTGAAATTATTTCCCTCCATGAGGTTACCTGTAAACAAAGTGATTATAAGCTAGACTTGTCTAAGAGGCCTGTTATGTCTTGTTGCAAATTATAAATGTATATGTACTATGCATGCATATAGAAAGTTTATAATTTTTAATAACAATATATTAATACCAAAAACTTGAAAAATAACCCAAATTAGCTTTCATTTGTGGCTCAAAATAGTGACTTAAAGTCCCACTAAATCTTTCTGAGATTCAAATATGAATTCAGGACAAGTGGAAAATTTCATTAATTTCCATTCTATAGCTTATGTGGTTACTTCTCACAAACATTCATTTATTATATTCTTAAACATTGCTTGCTACTAAAATCCCTAAGTCACAGTAGCAACCCATAACCTCATTTGTACACTAGCACCATTTAAAAAATCAGATTAACAATTACAAATACTCTTCAAAATCAGATTAACAAATACTCTTCAACAGGAACATATTACCAGGTTATTAAGTACTCAATATGTTTATCCAGAACATATTCTTTCATCCACATCCATTAGCAGTTCTAACAAACATCCAAACATAGTAACAAACATTCACATATTTAGAAAAATTAAAGTTGGATTGTGGAATAAACAAAAGTAGCCTTAAAAACCCATCTTACCAAATCCATGATTGTTAACATCCAGGTTGAGTTCCTCATTACACCCCTCATCTATGATGGGCACCTCAAACTCAATGCTGTCTCTCATTCTCCGTCCCAATATTTCATCAGACAGCGGCTTCTCTGGTGCACTGGACTTGTTCTGGAACTTGTCTGCATCTAGCTTCAGTTGTCCCTTCATGCTCTCTAAATGTAATCGTTCAATCTGCAAATGGTATAAAGAAATTATATCACTTCATTACAACTTGTGGCATCCATTCAATCCAATTCCTACCAGCTTCCCTGTTAGGTTTATTTGCATTCAACTTTTTTGCTTTCCGTTACTTTGACTGTGATACATTAACTAAGGCAATTTGTTGTCCTCGGGTGACCTTTTGAAAGATTTCACACATTGCCACTTATAGGACTTATCTCTTTCACTTTAGAAACAAATTTTATAAGATGTGCGAGTTGCTTAACTGTTATTATAAAATATAATAGCTGCGCACAGAACAGCACTCTTCTTTTACAAATATTAGGTACTAAGTCTCAGTGCAAATTCATAAAATATAGTTTGTAGATATTGTGATTTTATATACATAAGGTATTTTCTCATTTTGTCTAAATTCCCAGATATTAAGAATAAGGGAAATTTATTAAACATACTTCTATATATACAATATTAATGTATATTATAGCCCGTTAGTGTGCAACATAAGCCGCATGTAAAAAGGGTGTTAAAATGTTGCTTGTTTATGATTTCTATTGCAATACAATTAACTTTTAATTGAAATACATTATGTGTAAACACGAATACAACATACTTGTAAACAATTTCGTTGGTTTTTTATCTTCGTCAAAGCTTCTTTTATCCATCTTTCTTCGGCTAACAACTGAGATTCCTCGGCAATCCTTTGATTAAGCTTTGGTTGTGCCATTATTAAAAAGGGTATAATATTTCCTACTAAAATTTCCTACGTAACTTATTACTTTATAGAAAATAAACTTTATTTTTCTTTGTTATTTTTGACGTTTAACCCTTGACTAGGACTGCCATCCGTCCGGAAATCCCCGGATTTGTCCTAGGTTGAAGGGTGGCCGTCCGGCAGGGGTTTTAAAACATGCATTCATAATAACCCGCATAAAAGGCACGGCAAAATAGTCGATGATCGAACTCTCCCACCTGTGCCCCCCCGCGTTTTAAAAAATTGTTTTTCAGAGGTGTCCGGGGATAAACCCATATTTCGCCCAAATATCCTGGATTTTTTCTGTGTCGGCAATCGGCATCGGCAATATATGTGATGGTGGTCCTACCATTGACGCCCTCTAGATTCTTACCATGAAGTTAAAAAAATAAAAAAATATATATAAAAAGTTAGTCAAAAAAAAGAATCAGATTTGGTTGCTCAAAAATTATATAAACCTTAAATCTTGTCATTGTTCTGAGCCTAAAATCGTCACAAACTCTACATTGTCTATTTTCTATGCTACCCTACGTGTTATCACTGTTGCCAACTTAGTAGATTTACTACTAAAATAGTAGCGTTTTACCTAATAAAACTTGTTTCCGGAGACTCATTCGGGGTCATCATTTTAAAGGCTGCGTGTTGTTATTAGTTAGTAATAAGTTTTAAGTTTTTTGACCGATGACCGAGAAAGCGTGCCACTGCCACATGGTGATTGGAAACTGGAAATACGTCACTAAGCTGTCAAGAGTAGTGGTAACCGAATGTCCCGAAAATGTAAAGTGACGCGGAGACGGAAGATGCTAAGTCCAAATTATTTTGTCCCGAAGTAAAAGAAAGGACATAACTGGTAGATTCATATTAGACTTTTGGTCATAAATATGTTTATAGCCGTTTTCAATAAACGATCCCAATTGCAAACTTCAACCTGATTTCGAGAAGAAATTAATCAAAATAACTTCTCAGGGAGAAAATCTAAACATTTTACGTATTTTAGCCCATAAGGCAACAATAATAGTGGTGTACACAGAACTTTACTAGAGGAACTACTTATTGCGAAAAATATGCTATTAAAAAATAGCTCCCCAGATAAAGTTAAGAAATTGATATTCCACGTCCAAAAATAAAAGTTAAAAGTAAATAACACTTCAGTGGATTTCTTGTGGATCAGCGAAAGATTTTACTTTTAGTAGTTTGAAGTAATTTTTTGCACGTTCGACAAGAAAAGTTAGCAACATCGATTACCATACATATAGATATTCTATTTACAAGATTATCTACTCCCTTCCGCCACCAATAAAACACGACATAAATTAAATTACACATCAGTCGTAGAAAGTATTTGTTTGTTATAGTTGTGTTGCGCGCTTTAAATACTATCACACAATGAATCACCAATATTCATTGGATTCCGAGAGCGACTACGAAGTATGTCCGCTGAGGGCAAACTCTTGCGCATTACCTTTCGACCCGACCAATATAGAAAACATTATATTATCAATTTGCGACAATTTTGACTTCAAAGTCATTCTAAATGATAATAGGGCCAAAGGCGCGTTGTTGATAACAACCGGGCTTGCATTGGCAGGAGGGCTTATAGGCCGCCATTATGGTGGAAAGGTTGGAGCTATGATCGGTGGGGCAGTTGGAGGTGGCTGTGGACTTGGTATTGTTGGTGAGTGATGTTTAACTTATTTACACTGCTTATAATATGTTTTTACTCGTTATTTTAATTTAGTTCGATGTCACTATATTACATTTTGCATGAATAAAAATATTTTGAGGGTAGATTTACAATAAGGGTTCGTTTTTAAATTTAATATATTTAAAATACCATTATAGATTTATAAAATGTTTATTAACACACAAAATACTATACGATACTTAATTCCACCTACTAAATGTCATTTATTTTCAATTCAGATGGGATGTAGAATCTTGTAACAGGATTTCAGGATTTAAAACTGACACTGATTGGGTTTGTTTGTTATTACATACAAAAATTCCTTTTTCGAGCGTGCAAAATTATTTAAAATTGATGTAAAATTATTTTCAACTTTATATGGTTAAAATGAGTAAATAAATACGCGAAAATTTGAAATAGTCTTGGGAGTAGGCTCAGGGCATAAATACCTAGAAATCGGAGATCAATAAACTAGATTAGAAATAGTCTTGAAAATAGTATTCTTGGTACTTGGTTGTGAAAAATCCTTATGCGTCAATTTTTACTTTTAGAAAGGCGGAAGTATTCGGTATCATACAGCTTAAAAATGGTTTTTATGTAACTAATTATATGTACTGTTTAATGTCTTTGTTTTTTTGACAATAAATGTACAAAATTGACACTGTAACGGAGCTCGTGTGTTATTCACTCAGATTTTTATTCATACCAGACTATAAAAATATCACAAAGATCCTTTTTAGAAGTTACTTAAATTTCTTAATTTTGTATATAACATTTATTAATATGTATAAAAAAAATGTTACATTTATTTATGTTACCGCCAACTGTAAACTTACTTTATATTAATATGTGCTCGTTAAAAAAGTAAATGTCACAGAAACCCTCAAGTTGGTTATTTAATCCGGGCAGCTCGACGCTAGGTTATAAGGTACGGTGAATCCAGCATAGCCGCTTAGTCGCTCTCCACGAAGTTTGGTCGGTAGTAATGAGGCACTTTCTCCGTGAAACCATAAAAGGTTATATTGGAACTGATTATGCCTGAATAGAGCGAGCGTGCATTTTTACGAAAACAATAATCCGACGTAATTCGAGAATGCGAATTTACAATCAGCGAGCATTATGTTACTAATTGCAACCACTTGTAAAATGGGTTTGAGGTCGCTCAAACCCCTTTTACAAGATTCTACATTTAATTCAATAGTTGAAGATATTTTTTTTCATTGCGATAAAAACCCCGAACGTGTTAACTTTTGGGATTTTTTTTTCTGCATACGCCAAATTTTATACTAAAACGGCCGGATCACGACGCAATGACTCGCTCCGCCGACCCGCCAACTGCAATTTGGATGCCGTCCATTAGAAGACCCCATGATTGTATCGCTCATAAAACCTATATGGAAATGCCCCTTACTTATTTGTAAATGTCATTGCCTGCATTAAGGTCAAAAATATATTGTAACTAGCTTTTGCTCGCGGCTTCGCCTGCGTGAAGGAGTTTTCCGGGATAAAAGACACGCTAAAAAAGTATCCAATTTAATTACTTATATTTATGACTCACTATTTTGGTCATAGTGGCTTCCATATAAAAGGTAGATATGTGCTGTCGCGGACTTTTATTTAGAACTATTTAAGACAAATAATCTTAGGGTACATCATCTTTGTGTAACTCCAACAATTTAGGCAGCGTACTCCAAGATAGCATTTTTTCCGACTTACTTGTCATGTATCGTTATATTATGACCAAATGACACAAAAACATTATAAATTGTAGCCTATGTGTTATTCTGATGTATAACCAATATTACTATAAAGTTACATCCAAATCCTTTCAGTAGTTTTTTCGTGAAAGGGAAACAAACATACATACATACATACGAACATACATCCATCCTCACAAACTTTCGCATTTATAATATTAGTAGGATAAGATTCTCTTTTGGTCAATGTATTATTACTACATATTTTATTATTTTATTTATTATTTTAGTAACAAAAAATCTAATTTCTTACATTTATCATACCCTCCACCAAAAATCCGGGAATTCTGAAATCAAAACACTAGCAAAATAATGTTTGTTTCCTTCCCAGCTGTATCCATGCGAGAAATATGGCAAGACGTCAAAGAGAAATTATCGGAGCTATTCGACATCGTGTATGATTACCTCGCGGGTTTGGGTCTTGACGACTATCGCAGGGCGGCCATGTTCCTCACCAACCACAGCGGGACCAGCGCGCAACTCGCCATGGTTATCTTGGAGACTGCATCCAGCATCCTCGGTAAACAGATCACATCTCGACTGGCTGTTGCTTAACTTAAATATACTTTACTGTTATGTTTTGTGTATAATGCTTTATGAGTATTATGGTAAATTTATAGTTATGATTTATTATTGGACTGTATTAATGTAAGGTATTTTAATATGTTCTTAGTGAAATTATAAAGAAATGAATGAAATTAACAAGTGAATATTGTAAACGGCTGCACCGCATGTATGTTTCAAATGTATACGTCATACATAACACAGGTGGCGAGTGTTCAATTTTTTAATTAGGCATGGGTGCAATTGATAAATATTTTATAGAAATTTATTCTTTATACTGTCACATAACTACATATTTTATTATTTTCCCTTTTCCTTTCCTTCCTTATTTATACTTACTGTTACTTTTATTTTATTTTTAAAATGTTTATCAACTGCTTACGTTTTAGTGCCTAAACTAAAATTGACTTAGTAATGTATTATGATGTTAATGTATTAAGTACATCTGTGATATTATGTTGGCATTAAATTGAATAATAATTATGACTATTGTAAATTAGTTCGTAAGTTATGAATAAATGATAATGTAATAAATAATGTTAAGAAATCCTCAATAAATGTTTTATTCCGAATATGTGTTTTATTTCTTGACACATTTATTTATCTGATTATAATTTATCGATTCAAAAACAAACACATTTTGCAATATACCGATAGGCTTTAATTATCACATTATACCTACATTACAATCAACAGGTAATAAGGTTGAAAAACCTAACAAAAACTATTTAACACAAGTTATATTTCGTCGTGGCGATTCGGGCTTTTTAAAAAGTGTTAAAATGAGAATATATTTGATTTTAAAATATCTTATTACATGTAAAAGAAAAGCCCGGTGGACTCAACCGTCCACACCGAATACAAGCAGAGAACTATTCCGCTGATCCGCTTTTCCAGCAATCTTCCACGACGTCTCCGTCTAGGTTCGTGAATCGCGCCGCGGTTTACACGTTTAAGGATTTTACTTGCACGCGAAACCGTTTCTTCAGACACGATCCTACCGCGACTGCGCCAGTTACTTATATTTCGTCGTGGCGATTCGGGCTTTTTAAAAAGTGTTAAAATGAGAATATATTTGATTTTAAAATATATTATTACATGTAAAAGAAAAGCCCGAATCGCCACGACGAAATATAACTCACACAACGCATTTATTTCCGATAGGATAAGCTGGGGCGGCGTGCCTTGCTTGCATAGTTCGCCAAGAGTGTTTTGTTCTATATGTGATGAGGGCGAGCCTATCGCCATATCGGGTATAAATTCTAGACTCCGGGCTGATACTGAGCAGAATAACCTAATATCACTGCCTGATCCCGGTCTGGAACCAAGGACCCAAGAGCGGTGTTGTACCGCGCGCGCAATACAACCACGTCACTGAGGCACCAAACGCAACCAAGTTTGCACAACAGCCTACTCCTACACAGATATAATGAGTTAGCCTATATATTACAACTTAATCCCTGAAGAGGTAGAGGCATTTAAATATCTTAGATCATTTACTTGACTGTAATACTTATAAGCTTTAACCAAAGTTAAAAAAATTATAAAAGTCGCAAGAGATCGCTGGATGCGGGTCGCTTCCAATAGTATAATCTGGAAATCTTTAGGGGAGGCCCATGTTCAGCAGTGGACATCTTGCGGCTGATGATGATGAAGCTTTAACCAAGATAATAATTACTAATGTGCTATTTTTGGCATTTAGCTATAAATACTAAAATTATTAATATTATTTCATCAATATTTTCTAGGCTCTACCTACTAAGCAGGATTTTTAACTAAGTCTCTAGCAGAATTACGTAAGCCTTGCTGTTATCATTGAGTACTACGTCGTACCTAAGCAAAGTAGGTAATACTGGATATTTATTATCATTATCAGGCGATTGTACCTATACCTATAATGGTATTCAACATTATTTCTATAACATCTCAAAGTGCCATTCTCAACTTCCTCCTCTGAATGGCATGAAAGCGCTATGCTCTCAATCCAGGCCGGGGAAAACTCTTGGGAGTGGAACGGACTATTGAGACGAATCACGAATATCCACAGGTTCAAAACCCAAGGGCAAACACCTCTGACTTTTCTAAATTCACGTGTGCCTTCTTTGTGAATTATCGCTTGCTTTAACGGTACAGAACATCGTGAGGAACCCTGCAACTGAAGAAGTTCTCTATTGAAATTTTTAGGGTGTGTGAAGTGTACCAATCCGCACTAGGTCAGCGTGGTAGATTAAGGCCTAATTCCTCTCATTAGTAAAGGAGGCCCGTGCCCAGCAGTGGGACAGTATATAATACAGGGCTGATACTATTAATATATATTGTACCGTGTACCTTAGCTTCTGGAGCAATTGGACGATTATGGTGAGATACTGCGATCGCCCAATATTCTCTATAACTTTTGCTCGCAGCTTCGCCCGCGTGTAAGAGTTTTCCGGGATAAAAGTTCCGCTATATATTTCACCGGGATGAAGTAGCCTATGTCTTTCTTAGGGTCTCAAACTATCTCCATATAAATTTTCACCAATATCCGTTGGGGAGTTATTGAATTTATTGCGTTCAGACATGGAAACAGATGTGGCTGGGGACTTCGTTTTATACTATAATACTAGGTTTTGCTCGCGGGTTTGACTATTGAAATGTGAACAAATATAGTATTGAGCTCCCTACGGAGTGATAAGGGAGGAGTATGAGTGGCCGTACGTTACGATTCATTCCTCACAGAATTTTCAACTAATACCTATGTATACTTACTTAATTAAAAAATAATTTCCACATGTAAAATAAATATGAAGCGAAGTTAATCCCAAAGAAAGATACATATACAATGTTTGGCATATTACTCATGTGCCCGAATTATTTATCACATGCCACCACTGGCATGTGTGCCATTGGTTCGTCATTCCTGTTAAAGGGAATTTTAAATGTCATAGAGTACTTATAAGTACTTAATTATAATAGTGTAGTGTCCGCTCCTGAGTTAAATGGGGGTAGGTTTTTGTTTATCTTATATTTAAGATTATAAAGTGAAATTATTTGGCTCCAACAACTCTACTTGGACGTATAGAGCGTCATAGGTAGTCGTGAGCATACGATAAAGCTGATTACATCAGGATATAACAAGAAAAAACCCTTGGACGTAGAATTAGGGGAATTACAGAATAATAAAACTTAAGTAAGCCAATATCGCCATAACAAAAAATAGAGATGATGCCAGATAGAATAATATCTACTTATTCGATTTAATTCGTTCGTCATTTAATACTATAAGTAACTCTTTTTGGTTACTAAATAAAATTAACTAAAGACTACTTATGGTAGATAAAGTTATAAAACTTTGTACGGTACTACTTTAAACACATTACAAATTAAGGGTGTACATATCTAATATTCTTGGACATTCCTATTTTATATACAAAAACTCGTTATATCAAATCCTATTTAAATAGATTTGTTTGTCATATCAATTTATGGTAATGATTGTCATTTCCAAATTGCGTAGACCATTGGCAAGTGTACAAGGGATATTTATATTTTCAGTACATACGTTTGTCATTTACGTAAATATTTTTCAAGGTAGAAATAGAGGTGTTCTATATCTTAGTTGTAAACTAACTCATTTAACAATTGTGTATCAACAATCGAAACATCATTTTTTGATGCCACTGACACCTACTAGTTTCATATATGAACATTTATACGTAATAAATGTCACAATTAGTCTGTTTACTACAATCAGGACCTATTCATATACGTAAAATAGATATCACAACGTTTACTAATTCAATTAGATATTTTGAATTAAAATAACTATCTGAGAAATCGATAAATTATTGACAGAAAAGTATAATTGATTCGTTCTATGTCATAACTCTAGTCCAGCTATGACCTGTCAAATCGAATGTCAATTCTAATACATACCTACAGATACCTGCTTTGTTTTGTACTTTGTAATAGTCTGTTTTCATTTTGTTTACTCGCCTAACGTATTTTATTTTTAATTATCCAGTTAATTGTTTGTAGCTTTCAAACAAAACATTTCTGTTCCAATAATGTCTACCGAGCTACAACCTTTTGTCGCAAACGAGCTGAGATTCGATGCTACATGGCTTGAACGAATTTTATTAGAAATTGGTAAGTGAAGTAGCGCAAAGCAGCCGATCTTAGATACTGGACATGTAATTATGACAATTATGATTTATGAGTGTCTCGTATTTCAAAAACGTGTATTCATGATAATTGATAAGGTAAATATGAATCCTTTGTTGTTAAAGTCGTATTATTAGGAAATACCGATTCGTTACGAAACTTCGGGGGATTCACAGGTTGTCACTTACCATAGACACGCCGACAAGACGCTCTGAATGCTTGTATCGGGATTTTACTTCTTTTTATTTATCTTTCATCACAATAGGTTATTCCCTATGCAATTAATTTAATGAGACTTCCCAAAAAGTTTATAAGTAGTTTTGATAAAATATATGATATATGTCAGAGTAGTCTTGGTTGAAAAAGCAAACTGAACCTTTTTAGAGCTATACTTATTCAGGTTAAAAAAATAATAACTGTAAACAAAAGATACTTTCTTATCAAACAATACTATATTCATAACAAATACTCCAGTGTGAGTGATAAAATTGGTAGCACATTTGTTTGAATTTTTTTGTTCCTTTATATGGTATATTGTATACTGCACTAAGAGAATAGTTGAAAATAGAAAAGAAGAAAAAAAGAGTAGTTGATTACATTTTTCCAAAAAAATTATGAAACTGTATGTCTTGCAAAATTTTAGAGAAAAAGAATTTGCAAAATTTACACGATAATAAATTAAAGCTTTGAATTTAATGGAAGGGATAGTATCTTATAAATTCAATATCAGCCTTAATTGTACATAATACTGTACTATAATATGTCAATTTTATTAAGGGTCCCCTAACATTTTTAACTTGTATACCTGAAACCAAAATATTGCTATTATTTTCAGGTGATATATTTGACATAAGAATAGTATGGGACGCAGACACTGCTCTCCTGACTGGGGCACTGGCATTAGTAGGAGGGGTGGTCGGTGGATATGCTGGAGGCAGAATGGGAGCCGCGCTTGGTGCTGGCATCGGTGGAGCGGCAGGTTTTGGAGCCTCAAGTAAGTTGTCACATTTTGTTAGTGCTTCTTTATTCAATGAAACATATAATACATATTCAAAATAAAATGAAAAATCAAAGTTAAAAGTGAATATTCTTTATTAAAAATGATTGTTTAATATAAAGTTTTAGATACATTATAAATAGTATGTGTTTACATACCTGAAAATAGACCTAATTAGCACCGTGGGTCTTAGTATAGTGTAACCATGTGTTGAAGACTCTTGCCCAAAGAATTTTCCATAAAATGTGCTACTTTAACATGCCATATTGTAGTTTGGTATAATAATATTAAACTATCTGTGCTATAATGCGCTGTTTGAAAGTCAAGTGCAGGATAGATGCCGCATCTACACCATTTAACATATAATTATTGATTTTATGAATTGACTGAATGTAGGGATGAAATAGTGAAATCCATGATGCCTAGTTATTTATGAGAAGGCAGGGAAATTCAGATATATTTTAAATAAAACAGTAATACTGTCCTTAATCGTTAATGTATCATCCTCTCCCTGTGTCTGTCCTGAGCCGAGGTTCGTAACCCGTTACTAGGTTGCTCCCAGTATAGTCACTTAATTTTTCAAGGGATGCAAGCATCTAAAGCGCTCTCCCAAAAGACTGGTGTTTGTGTAAGCCGGTCCTTATCGGGCTAACTATCTACCGTAATACTGTTTCTTTACTTAGTCAGCCCCTTGTATTCTTAGTGTAGATGATTCTTTATATCACATGTGTCTCTCTGTGAATCCCTGGAATACTTGAAGGTCCTACAGTACAACCCGTACTTCATATGAAACATACAAAGAAACACTGACATACAGCACCATAACTATACATTTTCTATTCCAGCCATAGTATCCCTCAGAGAAATCTGGGCAACTGTCAAGGAGAAGTTAAAAGAGGTGCTGTACATAGTCTTTAACTACCTCCGAAGATTGGATCCGGAAGACTATATGATAGCATTTGATATCCTCATGAGCTGTGCCACAAGTCGGAGAGAGCTGGTCATGACATTACTCAACTTCATCGCACATAAATTAGGAAGGGAGGTGCTTTCCACCCTCACTGCTGCGTAAGGGGTAGATGTATAGTATTTTTAATACAACTTCCGAATAGGTTGATGGTATTAAAATATGCAGTCTAAACCAGGGTATGTATGAGATGATTCTTAATGTACTCTTCTTGACATTTTGCAGTCCTGTAGTAATTAAATCATAGTTATAATATGACAAGCCTCACCGCTTTATGAACGAATTGGCTGCTATAAAACCAAGAATTTATATTTTTCTGACCTTAAATCTCAAAGCCTCATTTCATGGGATTAGAGATAACGATAAAAAGTTATAATGGTCAATTTTTAGTTAACAGCTCAAGTATAGATCAATCTATAAGGTAACAAAATGAAAGTTGACAGCATTATACAGAAAGGACATGTTTCAAATTAACAAAGTTTAGCATGTTTAAATTGCTCTCCTGTAAAGTTATGTTTTTGCACTAGTATGCGTAGGACCTAACGATAGTTCGCACCCAACTTAGAAAAAGCCTTGCATACAGGGCCTCGCATAGTGCAGGAATATCGTTCAATTCGGCGAGCTTTTAATTTTTAATTTGCTATTGTCAACTATGCAATCCTTGAAAAATCCAAAGCTAAGCCAAAGGCCATATCATATCAATGCTAGCTAGTGTAATTAGTACATTATTATACTATATTTCTACACTGTTGTTTAAACCATGCACGGTTACCTTTTAATATAAAAAATACAACATATATTGTAATGAGACAATTTAGAGAATTTAATTTATTAAATTATAAAATGACGTAACTTGGCCAACAATTCACAGCAATCAGTTTAAAGACATAAAAACAATACAAACACAAGTATTGAGAGAACCCTCCTTTTTTTAAAGTCGGTTTAAAATTACGTATATAGGAGAACGGAAGGTAATAGGGTACTTGGTAAATTTTTTTAAAAAGCGACCAACTTCCTTTAAATGTCACACAAAACGAGATTCGCACACTAGGAGTTTATAAACGTCCTCAGAAAATTAGATCAAATTCTGTTAGATGTCACCAGACCTAAGTCAATTAGGACAGATTAGAAATACTTAGAATGGCTTTTCTATGCATATTTTTCAATTTAAGGTGCTGATTACATTAAGTTTTGTTTATATGCATAATATATTATTTATCTAATGTCCTACAAAAACAAATGATTAGAAAACTTATCAAAGATTATTACAATTATAATTGTTTTAACTTCGGGATTCCCCCAATATAATGGTCAATATTTGTGGTGGGCTAAAGAGTAATTTCGATAAAAAATACAATTGAAATTTGTTTTTTTGCCACATACATATAATACTAAACCATTTGTCGACACGCAGTTCTGTTCTACCTATAATAAGGTCTTTAATTGAAGTGTGAGGAGCATTAGGCATGAGGCCATTGTCTGCAATATGTCTAATATTGAGAAATACGTTCTAGTGTTAGCATACACATCAAGTGATCTTGAGAAAAGTCCCTTTAGTTTTTGTGAAATTTTTGTAGTCAGATGTGACACTTGAAAGAGCTCAGTGGGCCACACATTGAGTATGGCTCGGATTAGAATATTTTTATGTATTTAAATATCTATCACAGTAGAATATAAATAAATAAATAAAATAAAGATTTATGTATGTGCCTTTTGCTCAATGCCTGTTACGAGTATAGATCTGTATGACAAATTGTCATCAATATATTTGTATGTATTGTAATAAATTATACTGAAATGTTAATATTTTTATATGTATATAAAGTGTATGTAAATATTGTTGCTACAAGACGTTATAAAATGTATGTATTTCATTTAAATCCACCCAATTAAGTTACGGAAGAGGATCGCAATACGCTTCTATAGTGTCTTGAAAATAAGCACCGACAAAATTAATTGAAATCAAAAGTCAACCTTAGTTCCTATATAATGGGACCCATATTAAAACCAAGCATTGGGTCAAAGCAGGTTACTATTTTATAAATCGTATGCGAAAGGAAATAAAGTTTAAATTACAATAGAATTCAATCTTCTGTCACACTGTATAATGTATAATTGTAATTTGTTAGGTAACTGAATATTTTTTTTTTGTATCATATCGTGTTTTGTTTGAATATCTTTTATTAAATAAATGTAATACATTTGATTGTACATTTATGAGGGTCAATTGAATCTATTTTTATTAAGTTTTTTTTTATTGCTTTGAATGACGAGACGAGCTTACCGTTCGCCTGATGGTAAGCGATACGACCCATAAACAGCAGAAAAACCATCTAACTCCTTGAATTACAAAGTATTGTTTGGTATTCCATTGCGCACGTCATCCTGAGACGTGAGATGTTGTCTTATGTTCAGTAGTTACACTGGCTACAATATGTATGTTTTCTATGTTTTCATTTTTATTGTGGTGCCTTTTTTTAAACAGCATTAGTAAAATAAATGCACATGAGTCACAATACATTGCTCAAGTGTTAGGTTTAAATAAACGGCTGTTATTGTAGATTTAAGAAATGGTGTTTGTATTAAAATAAATATTTCACGTTTTATTATTCTTTGTTTATTTTGACCAACGGCTTTTGGTATCCATAACTAGAATACCTTCCAATATGATTTTGTTTTGTCTGACAGTGTCATTCAAGTTGGCCGGCATAATTGTATCGACTGGAGACTCATTTCTCGTGAGTCGACATTCTGAACCCCATTCTACTTACCATAGATGCAGCAGTGCTATTTTGCCGAACAGGTTCCTAAGTCACTAAATGAATTTATGAATAAGATTAGGGGGCCTTATTCCGTCTGCGGGGGTATATCCGTCTTTTTGCAATCACGGGCGTTCTTATCCAAGGACGGATTTGATGGCCGGATTGATAAATTGGGGATATTTCGACTATTACTTATACATTTACTTATTACTTATACAACTATAGAAGCTGTCCTTTGAATGGAATGCTCGTAATGGAAAAAAAAAAGGGAAAAGGGGCCCCTCCCTATATATTTTTTTTTATTGCTTTGAATGATGTTAATGCTATTCGCCTGATGGTAAGCGATATGACCGCCCATAAACATTAGAAACACTATCCTATACCTTGAATTACAAAGTATTGTTTGGTATTCCACTGCACTCGCCATCCTGAGACGTGAGATGTTAAGTCTCATTATGTCCAGTAGTTAAACTGGCTACAATGTCCTTCAAACCGAAACACAACAGTGACTACACATTGCTGCTTGGCGGCAGAAATAGGCATTGCGGTGGTACCTACCCAAGCGGACTCTCACATATGAGAGAACTACCACCAGTAGTATAAGGTTTCAAAGAGCAGTTTAACATCTAAAAGGTAGATATTAATAAAAAATAATCATTTATATCTTATTTATTTGCTAGAGTGCACTAAAGGAACATAGCTCTCACTACGCGCGTACTAAATCATACTCGCTAATGTTTTCACAACAATCAGTATCATTTTGGATTCATATTTTTCATGAAAACTTTATTGCATATGTAGAGACTAAAACATACATTTTATAGTCATTTGATTCTATTTGAAAGGATAATTAATTATGCAATAAAAAATAAAAATGATTTAAAATCTTCATTCAAAATTCAGAGTTAACAATCCAAAACCAACAATCACAAGAAATATACAATATTTGAACATCAATAAAGATTGTAACATAAGATTCAATTTACACCATTTATGTGGTTCTTATCACTGGACTAAATATAACTTGTTTAAATACATAACAATTTCACAATTTATTCAATAAAATAAGTGTAAAATTCCGGAATGGTCTAACCAGATATATATTTTCAGACTTTTTACCCGAAATAAATACTGAAAGATTTGTAAATATTTTCACAACTAGTATAAATACATCTAAAGGTACCCCGTTAAAATCTAAAAGGAATGTAATGTGCTAGAGGAATAGAGAGAAAGAAAGAGAGAGTGAGAGAGATAGAAAGAGAGAGGAAAAGGGAGAAAGAGAAAGCGATAGAGAGATGTGCTAACATTCTATGGTTAACTGAACTACAACTTTAGGATTAAGACACTAATAAAGTTGCAAGTCAATGTTGCTTTTATGGAAACATTGGATAATAAATTACTGTGTATCCATTATAGGACCGAGTTATGCCAAAATGTTCAAACTATTATTAAAACAACATTTATGGATTGTTATTTGTTAGAGCTGGATTTTATTACGCATAAATTTTTTTTTGAATATTTACACTTTTTTTTGTCATATAAATATATATCACGTTTCGCTGCACACTAAATTATCACATTTAGATAATAGCGTGTCAAATATTAACTTATTTTTGTATGTACTTTTATTATTTGAACCATATTCTTAAACAATTCGACAATTAGATATAAGTCATTAATTACATTAATCACTGAATAAATGTTCATTAGTAACGGACTTCATTTACATGCAGGCAATGTCGCCATTTGAAACGGTTCCCTCCATTATTTCGGTTGCATACATTAAGAGTAGTGTGAGTTAGTACATTTTGGCATATCTGGGTCCAATTAAGGTATTTTATAAATAGTGTAATAGAAGAACAAAATAGTTTATATTAGTTGAGGGCTATTATATGTAAATTTTGTTATAAGTATTTATTTTGGAACAACTACAGGACCACATTGTCACACTGATGAAGTTCCTTTAAATAATAAAAAAAACCCATGGCAAATCTGAAGTTAGCAAGAATAAATTAAATTAAAAACCTACTTTGTATTTAAGTCAATAAATAAAAATTAAAAAGTCAGGGGGCCTATGCCGTCTACGGTGGTATATCCGTCTTTTAGTAATTACGGGCTTTCTTTACGAAGGACAACTTCGAAAGCTGAATAGGTAAGAGTCAATAAATACTCTTGTTATGTATACGGCTACCAAAGCTGTCCTTCGATAAGAACGCCGGTAATTGCAAAAAGACGAATTTACCCCCATAGACGGAATAGCCCCCCTAAATAACTTATCTATAACTAAAAATAAATATAAATTTGAAACATTTGTCATTAATAGGAAAACATTTGAGATTACTTGTCTAGTAACTTTGTTTTAAAATAGTTTATCGACATTTAATTTGTCACACAATTTGTACTTGTTACAATTCGTTTTTATAAATAAAAAAAAAAAACAATCTTGCATAATATGCAGATAATTTTTACACAAAACAATATGCTATTATATACGTCATAGCATTGATAATCGTATAACAATAAAACTTAACCGATTGTAAACAATTTCAGATTTAATATACATTGTAATAATGTATTATAATAATTAAAATAGTGCAACTACTTTGAGATTAAGTGGCAAATTATCTGGCAAGTTGTCCTTTGAGAAGAATAAGTGCTCATAGTAAATGCTAAAATTAATAACTAATTAAGTAAACATCGCTTCATTATCACAACATTTAAGTACTTCTACGACTTTTTGAGAACCCCAATCTTAATCGATCTGATTATGAAAATTAACCAATCACAATAAGTCATTTGTGAGCTTGTCAAAAATACTTTGATCTGATTGGTTCATTTAGGCGATGGATTGAAAAACGGATTGGAATTTATTGACCACGGCCGTTATACACTGGTTTCAAAAGGTATATCACGTAGATTTAGTTCCAGCCCAAATCTGAAATAAATGATAATTGGTATATCGCATAGATTAAATTCGGAAATCTACAAGCAAATAATATGAATTCTGGAATCTGCTTTCTATGAAGTCTAGCTACTTGTGTACTACTGGCATGTTAGTTGCTCTCCTTGTCGTCCATGGCCCTCTTCAGTTCCATGGCGAGCTTGTATCCGAGTTCAGGCCGTCTGTCCCTCCCTTCCACCATGGCCAACACCTGTAAATTGGAGACATACTTTTATAATTCTTGAGTCTGATTATGAGGTTACGAATTACAGAAATTTCCAATGGCGTCTTAATTTTATTTCACCTTATTCTGATAATTGATGTTGACATGTCATAGCATAATTGGAAGATATAAGAAGAGTTTTGATTCATCATTGGAGTTTTGGGTCCTTGCACAAAAAACGGGTTGAGGCAGCAGCTTGGGTGTTGAGTTTTTACAGGCTATGGAATTATAAAAATTCCTCATCTTGTAAATTTTCTTGTCCTTTTGTAGGTAACATGTCCACACAATATCACTAACTCAGTATAAGGTCCTATGTTAATTTTGATTGCTGGAAAATGTGATTTGAATGTGTGAAGTGAATTTTTTTATGTTGGCAATTAGAAAAGACAACAATTTATTTATCTTTCGGGTTGATTGACATTTTTACTAAAAATACTTTTTTACTGATAGAATCATGTTATAATCATGTCACAATTGAATTTGTGTAAAAATTTTATACATCTATCCTAGACGATAGACGAAAAGTAATCTGAACACCCTGCAAATAGATCGCTTCCACCCCAAATTAGGACGGGATGAGTGCAAAAGCTGCCCACCTCGTCGGAGTTGACGATGACGCCGTGGTGGTCGCGGATGGCGTGCTGCGTGCGGAGGATGTCGGCGAGGTCGACGCCGCGGGACGCGTCCTCCACCAGCACGGCGCGGTACCCGATGGCCAGCGCGTCCGCGATCGTCGCGCCTGCACACAACACACACACTACATACCACTACAACCGAAATAACTGATCCGTTTCATAAAATAAGAATCTTTTCTTCCCCAAACTGCTTCTTTCTACAGTCATTTTGACATCGCGTTACAAAATGAAACCACATGCTTACCTACTTGGAAATAACGCTTTACAATAAGTTACTAGAGCCTTTGATGTAAAATAAAAAAGTGTAAGTTCCGAACAAAATAAATATTAAAAAAAGTAATTTTAATTTTATTCGCCCTAAAGCCACTACTACTACTCTAAGAGAATTCGTTGCAGCGACATCATACTTTCAGTCAGAAATACACCCACGCACGCGCCATATTCGCATTAAACTACAAAATGATAAAAAAATCAGAAAACTAAAACCAGGCTTTTTCAAAATATTACTTAATAATGGATGATTTTTAGCACAGTGTCGGCTAAAGTGAAGACGAGTATGTGTAATGATTTCTTATGTTTACGCGAATATTAGACATTGAAATAAAACTAAAAACTATTTAACGGATTTTATCGCGGTTTTTTATATTATTATTTTCTCCCGACGTTTCGAAGACTTTGCAGCCTTCATGGTCACGGGGGGGACTGAGGTGTTGTTCATCCGTAAAGTCAAAGTTACAATATCTACCTACATTTTTCGAATATACATGAAGGCTGCAAAGTCTTCGAAACGTCGGGAGAAAATAATAATATAAAAAACCGCGATAAAATCCGTTAAATAGTTTTTAGTTTTATTTCGACGAGTATGTGGTTTAATTTAGTAACGTAGAGTCAAAATGACACTATAACATTATGATTTATTTTGTTATTTTATTTAATTATTCATTATTATTATGTTCTTTAATCTGTCAAAGTGCAACTCAGTTCGCCTATGTGGTAAAAAATTTATTTTTATAACGCATGGCCAGGTGCTAGAAGGGCATTAAAAGTATATTAAAAGATATTTATATATAAACTCAAATTTGAATATATCAGCCCTGTGTCAACTAGTCTTACAATCGTCGACTATTGTTTCAAGTTGATTATTGTATTTTGAAAGGCAAATCTTGACTAACTCAGTGGAGTAGTTGTATTACGACACGACTGCAGTGCTGACATCTCAGGTTCAATTTCCGGGTCAGGCAATGTGATATTTGGGTTTTTCTGCTCAGTATCAAGCCCAGAGTATACAATTTGTATCCCATCGCCTCCTATCACATCATGGGACGGAACACTCTTGGCGAAAAGCGGTTGCCCTGGTTGCACCCCTGCATACCCATTCGGGGATAAATGCGTGATGTGTTTGTTTAATAAAATACAGTAATACATACCAACGCAGACGTCGTACGCGAGGCCGCAGATGTATATGTCGGTGGCGCCGCGCATGCGCAGCTGTGTGCTGAGGCTGGTGTCGGTGAGCTTCTTGTTGTCCCAGAACACCGAGTACGAGTCCACGTCCGGGTTGGTGCCCTTGTACACCTTCACGGCGCCTTCCACTATCTGTACAAGTAACAGATACTTCTTATTATTATTTAGCCGTTTTCACAAGGTGAAGTGTTAGCTTGCTCTTGCGCATCTTAACGTGAGCTCCATATTACCTATTCCTTAATGGAACAGAACGAGTGAGTGTGAGCCCAAACCTCCATGTGTAATCACCATTCAGGTACTGTGTGTTTACGGATGACGGAAATTATTAATTAACATTAGGTGGCTCAGTGATTGGTGGGCTGCCCCATCATTCCCACTTACATATCTAGTAATAAGCAGAGGCGGCCTTGGGGGGAGGCGATTCTGCAACCGCCCGGGCCTCGCGCGGTGCGTTGGAGATTATTTTTTACGATATCGACGAAACTTAAACCCAGGAATTTTTTTGCCCTGCCTTGATGGGCCTCAGATATTTTTTTATTTGCTTTCGCCTGGGGCCTCGCGTCATTTAAGGCCGCCATAGGTAATAAAACTAGACATTACCGATAGAGGCACGAGTCGTGAGCACAAATGTGTTACGTGATTGTTTCGACAGTCGATGCTCGTTATCTATTGGCTTACATATGCCATGCAACTCGTCGATATATATGTACTACGTACTAGATCTGGCGTTCCAAACACTCACTGTGTTCAACTGAAGTGTACTGCAATCCGGTATCGGTTGCCATTTTAAATTTACTCTAAAGCGGTTTAACACTACATATTTAAAGTTTCGTTAGACGACGATTGATGTTTTATCGCTGCGGCTAACTTTAGATCTAACTCCAGATTTAAAACAAATAGTTATTGACGTTCGTGTCTATAGAATATACGTAAATACATACAACTACTTTACCAATATTTCAACACACCAGCTCGCCCCCACCACTATTCCACTAGTGCTCATGTTTGGTGCCGTTTACCTTGAGG
Source organism: Manduca sexta (assembly GCF_014839805.1). Lineage (NCBI taxonomy): Eukaryota > Metazoa > Arthropoda > Insecta > Lepidoptera > Sphingidae > Manduca > Manduca sexta. The sequence continues at coordinate 11,413,351 of NC_051120.1, read as the reverse complement.
TCCTTGTGCAGCTCGGCGCCCCAGGTGTCCTGCACGCAGTGTCGCGGCCACAGGCGCTGCTTCATGGGCGGCGGGCCCGCGAATATCACCGTGTCGTACGCCGCCGCCTTGTCCGCTGACACCTGGACCAAAAATAATGTAGATTATCAGACACGACGAAGTAACACTGGACATGATGGTAATTGTAGTGGTATATAGTAAGGGTGTCGATTAATCTTGTTTTATGAAACGGCAATAGCCTAGTTGGGTGTGGAATGGACTGCCAAGACGAATGTCCACAGGTCCAAATCCCAAGGGCACACAACTCTGACTTTTCTAAAATCATGTGTGTATTCTTTGTGAATTTATCGTTCGCTTTAACGGTGAAGGAAAACATCGTGAGGAAACCTGCACATGTGAGAAGTTCTCTATAAGAATTTGGAAGGTGTATGAAGTCTACCAATCCGCACTAGGCCAGCGTGGTGGACTAAGGCCTAATCCCCTCTCTGTAGTAGAGGAGGCCTGTGCTCAGCAGTGGGCAAGTATATAATACAGGGCTGATATTATTATTATTATTTTATGCATTTTGTCGCCTACCTAACAGTGAAGTCCCCCCCTTCCCCTCCACGTCACTGCGACTGATGAGAGATGTCTATACCTCGCCAGTCGCCACAATTATGCAGGTCTGTTAATACCATAGGCTGAATTCAGAATGCGACACACGTATGGATCTGAACTTGTTGAACCACTATGGTACGTTTTACGTGTAATATATAGTTGGCGCTATCCGGGTTGCAACAAACATCCTACCGCCAACGTACTAGAATTAAATTGTTTTAAAATAAAAAATAGACTACCATGTCACACATAAATGCTTCAAATAGCTTCGTACGAACAGCAATCAAATCATGAGTTGGAAAATTAGCTAAAATTGGTGAAATACCGAATTTGTCTGCTTACCTCATCGCCTTCACCCCGTTATAACTAAGCTTTAAACCTCAACAACGTAATCGTAAATACAAAATTATTATTAGCTCAGTTTCGCCGATCCTTACATTCCTCGGAAGACCCAAAAGGCCTATTTCAGCTCTATTATCAATTACCATAACCCCATAGAGCCGGTAGTTGATTGTTACTGCAAACATTCTATGCGACATCGGTTCGTCGTTTGACGCAATTGTTGCCGAATTTCAACGTTCCTGTATTCAGGGGCCGGATTCAGAATTATTAATAGGTGGTCTATGGCCCCCGTAGCTGAATTTGACTCGGTATGTAACGCGATATCTATTTTTGGCGTTAAGGTACTAAACTCTATTACACTTTACAATTAATTTTATTTAATTTACGGCAAATTAAGACGTTATTGCTTTATATTTCGATTCATATACTGTTCAAACGAAAAATATTTCCGTAAAGTTAAATATTTTATATGTATATTTATTTACTAAAAAAGGGGGTCAAAATACCCATTAGCAAATCCATCCCTGTGCGAAATACCGATGCCGTGAGCGCGGACAGTAACGGAACCCCCTCGCGACCCACATAGGGGCCGCATCGAGCGCAAGTTCAAATTAAAACCTCTTCACATTTTTATCGGCATACCGACGAGTGATTTAAGCGCCATCGATCGCGGGCTCAAGAACGAAGATACCACTTTAATGGGTTTTTACGGCATTTTTTTATTGTCTTGTGGCTTATGGCGTCTTTTGGAACCGCAATGCTTTAAAAGAAGTTTGGGTCTATTGCCGGTATTTATAGGATATACAAAATATATGATATACTATAGAAAACACTAAGAACTGCGTGCTAGGGTCGGACTTTATTCAATTAGAGTGTGCATTAATTTTTTATACTCGAGACGTGAAACATCCTTTGTTGCCTGTATATCAGTACATGCACTTTACCAAGTATAAAAACACTCTTATCATCGGGTTTGCTGGTGGTAGGATATAATTTATATCCGCCCGGATAGCAACCAACGTAAGGTGTTTAAACCCGCCATAGTGGCCCACGTAAGTGTCTCGCGTTCCGGGATCAGCCTGTGTATATCCAGTTCCAACATGCCGGCATAATTGTGTCGACTGTCAAGGGTTAATCTTCTCTCGTCAGTCGACACTCCATTTGACCCCAATCCACTTACCATTAGGTGCAGGGGGTCACTTTGCCGACCACATAAAAAAAATCTTAAAACAATGATGTTCCTTTGGAAGTCCACTGCTGCAATAGGCCTCTAAAGATTACCAGACTAGTCTATCAGAAGTGGCTTGCCTCCAGCTAATTTCTGCATCCTCTAGGTCTCACAAACATTAGTCATCACTTGTAAACCCTTGTAGCCTACACTATTACAACGCCTACATTATATAGCTACATCCATACGAACACAACTAATAATAAACTCCGATTTATATTTAACTAGCGACCCGCCCCGGCTTCGCACGGGTGCAATATATCTCCACTATTTAATGGATGTTATTATACATATAAACCTTCCTCTTGAATCACTCTATCTATTAAAAAAACCGCATCAAAATCCGTTGCGTAGTTTTAAAGATTTAAGCACACATAGGGACAGAGAAAGCGACTTTGTTTTATACTATGTAGTGATAAACCGAACGTGTTAGTTTTCAAACGAAGAAACCTCTGAATCCCTCTAAACTGGAGTTATCTATATAATGTAGGTGTTGTAATAGTGTAGGCTGCACCCTCACTCACCGGGCTGGACGGATGCAATTCCCGCATGTGGACATTGTCGATGAAGGAGACGTGGTCTGGCGGGTGCCAGTCCAGCGAGTAGAACACGCAGTCGAACGGCACCGACTCCAGCAGACGGTTGATTGGCTCCACCACCTGTAATAAGAATAAAAATAAAATGCTTTATTCACCACGTAGGTGAACATAGTTACACTTTTTTTATTGCTGTGAATGACGAGACGACCTTGCCGTTCGTATGATGGTAAGCGATACGACCGCCCATAAACAGTAGAAACACCTTAAAAATGCAAAATATGGTTTGGTATTCCACTGCGCTCGCCATCCTGAGACGTGAAATGTTAAGTCTCATTATGTCCAGTAGTTACACTGGCTACAATGTCCTTCAAACAGGCATGCAACAATGACTACACACTGTTGCTTGGCGGCAGAAATAGGCAATGCGGTGGTACCTACCCAGGCGGACATGTGAGAGGCCTACCACCAGTAAAATAGCACTTTTGATAAGTCAAGGTACATGAGAATATTTATTATATAAATAAAGTCGCTTATATAACTAAAGATATTTTATATTAGACATAAATGAAAGACTATAAAGTAAACAAAGAAGCCAGCTCGGGCTAGTAGGAAAGAAGAAATAATAAAGATGTATATAATCTTAATAAAGATCAAGGAAGGAACGCGTCTCAATCCTCATCGGTGAGGAAGATAACAGCCCTAACCTAGCTTACCTACCAGCCTTTCACTAGCTAATGAATAATCATTTGTTAATATCTAGTTGTCCCTATAGATCTTTTCTTAGACTAAGAATCTCACTGTACTAACTGATTTCTTATGTTTTAGCGAATGTTAGATATTGAAATAAAGCTCTTTTACGAATATTATCGCGGTTTTTTAAATTACAATTTTCTCCCAACGTTTCGAAGACTGCAGCCGCCGTGATCACGGGGCGGCCTATGATGTTGGTCATCCGAAAAGTTTAATAATGTCACGCTAATTGATATTATTTCTGTAAATTAATAGTTCGGGTATGAGTATTTTAATTACGAATTTATAAAATTGATTATGTTTATTTAGAAAACTCTTTGTGCATGAATGGAATGAAAATGCTTTATTTCTATTTACCTAAACCATAAACAAATATTTGCAATTCACGCAAATATTGTTCCACGGCGGGCATCGAATATCTTTTTGTTAATTTACAAACATGACCTAAATGTAATATAATAATAGTCAATATTCTTTGTATATATAGTAGATACATTATATCTATAGAAACATGAATGTATTGTTTGCAACAAAAGCCTTTAGACCTTAACATATTGAGGTGACCTCCGACGCACCCGCGAACCTATTCATGCGTAGAAACACAGGTGCGTAATCAAGTGGGGTCCACGGGGGCACAACCTCACAAATAACTCTTTGAGTGACATTTCTAGAGAGCAATGTGCCTGAACAATCTTCAGTCTTACTTTATTTCTTTCTGATATTTACTACTGAGTTATAATAAATAACACTTGTTTATTTGCAGTTCTATTTAGGCCATGGACTCCCAAAGTGGTCTAGATGGACCCCTATGGGTCCACGGGAGACTTGACGGGGGTCTACCTTGGTGTGACCATAAAATGGGGGTTCACAATTCGTAACCGGGGGTCCACGAAAATTTATCTAGTTTGATAGTAAAGTACTAAAATGGCTTGACTTCACATATCAATGTAGGCAGATAATATTGATAGGGGTCGTAAGAGGCACGGTGATTCCAATATAACCCCACACTATTGCTGTTCGGTAGTTGTAATGCACATTCTCTTCGAAACCTCAAAAGAAGACCACCGGAATCAGCAAAATATTTTGAGGGGTCCATGGGAAAAAAAAAGTTTGAGAGCCTCTCATTTAGGCCATCAAAATACCCACATCCCATTTCCCTGCAATATAACCCCCGCCAAACATATCCAAATCCACAAACTAATAAATGTTCTTTTGCGACATGCGTCGAACCACATCGTATTACGAGCCACGAGCTTCCCTTTGTTCATTGTTCGGAAAATTAAATTAAACCATGAACTCGTTACAATGGATATACATGGTAATCGGAATGATTTGTGTACCCATACGATTGTTATACACTATATGTTGCCCACGGCTACACCCGTGTGTAATTCCGTTTGTGACGAAAATTTAAATGTAGCCATAAAGAGGTAAAATAAGACTCTTTGTTGGAAGTAGTATAGTTGGAAACCAACATGGACAGTAAACATACGGGTCGATTTGGGACATCTCCTTTTTGAAGTTAATGTTTTTATTAATAGATAGGCACGTTATCCTTGAGTGTTACAAAATATTTTTTATTTATTAATTTTATTTCTGATGCCTTCCCTTATACGGAAGACCTACTGGCTACTACCTAATTCTAATATTAATATGTATGTGGGTATGTAAGTATAGTAGAGCCTATCCAGGCGTCCCACAAAAAAAAATAATTTTTGCGCAATTTTTTTCCGGCGAATTTTTGCCTCGAAGTGCATGTCCATGGTTTCCCCCCTAGTCGCTACTAAATAGTTAACATGTTACTAAATAGTTAACATGTTTAAAGGTTTTATTTCACGTATAATGCCGCCCCCCCCCTACGCCACTGCCTATTTCAATATTAAATACCCTACGAAAGAAATTGTAATTTGATCATCAATCTCAGGCTAAACTATGACTCCACATAAGAAACATGACCCTATAGACAATTACGCCCTATCAGAGGAACAGCGAGGCATCGCTCAAAAAATACAAACCATAATACACGCAAAGACCTCTTCGTGTCATTACCCATAGACCCTAAACTATTAACCCACTATTTTCTAGGCATAGACAATTCAATCACATTAAAAAAATAACGTCATGCACGCTACCTAGTAAAAATAGTCTACCGCAGCCCGCAAAAGCGCGGGAGAAAAAACAGTTTTAGAGTTGCCAATTTAAACGGTTTGCAAACAGCAACCGCCCCCCCCCCCCTCCCCTACTCGTGCTCACCCCTCGGAGGTGTCCCGTGCAAGGTACGGACCAATCCGTTTGATGGCCTAATTGCCTCAAGCGATAGTAGGTGTGAAATTTGGAGTTCGGTTATTTTTGGGCCGCCAATGGTGTTTGATAAGCAATTTCGTTGGATTCGTGCGGTTTTCGCCTTGTCACAGTTTTGATGGAATTTTAAATGATCGCCCGAGTTGATTGCATTAATGTTCGGTCGTGTGTTACTTTTTGGGTAAAATATATCAAGTTTTTGGCATGAACAAGGCTTTGAAATACAATTCGTTTTTGTGTTTTTCTAACTGACTGTAAGATTAGTTGACAAGTATTACAAAAGATTCCAAACTGTACAAAAGTTTATACCAAGCTAAAACTATAACATTTACGAAAAATCCATGCCAATATACTGCGTTTTTTAGAAGACGATACTCCACCCTTTTGTCGATTTCTCTCAAAAATGGACCAATCAGAAATTGTTTGTTGACATGCTTACAAATGAGTTATTATGATTAGAGTTCTCGGAATCGGATTAAAGATTGAGATTGGGATCGTTTATAAAAACTACTGATAGTAGTAACATTTTTGGTTTAAGAATACATACTTAAATATGTTAACCAGATAATTGATGCTAATGGATCGAGTAAGTCCCGCAGATTAAAATAATCTTCTTCATTCGTGATATTATGTTCTTAAAGTCGACTTTATATCTCTATACGCATCGTGATTTTTATCTGCATTCTACTGCATAACTACAACTAACTTGATATTAAGTATATTACTAGCCCTGTATTATACTATCCACAGCTATCTCTAGATTTAGATTTAGGATTTAGGGCTTAGTCTACCACGCTGGCCTAATGCGGGTTGACAGATCAACTTCCATCGAGTATATTATAGTCCAAATACAATGTAGACCAAAGCTAGATTACGTTCTTTGATGATTGCTAAAATTATTTCGCGCAGAAGAGTGGATGTAGGAAAGCATAACGGGGCTGTTAAGGGAAATAAACAATAAAAACCTGTATCAATATGGACTCCGAAACGCGACTTCAATATGATTTTTAGCGATACGTATTGATAATTGCATAGTTTAATTTTAGTTTGCAGATTTGTTTAGCGCTTTTAAATTTGTGAAGTTACAACCGACACCATGTAGAGTAGTTTTATAAATAAATACTATAGTATATTTCGTGGTTAAATATATACTATTAAATAAAGCCGATGAGTTTGTTTGTTTGAACGCGTTTACCTCAGGAGCTACTGGTTCGAAATGAAAAATTATTTTAAAGTTATATAGAATGCCTCGGTGGCGTAGTTGTATTGCACGTCCGGTACAATACCGCTCTGAGATCCTGGGTTCGAATCCCGGGTCGGGCAAAAAAGTGATATTTGGGTTTTTCTGCTCAGTATCAGACCGGAGTCTGGAATTTGTGCCCGATATGGCGATAGGCTCGCCCCCTATCACATCATGGGACGGAACATACTTGGCGAAAAGTGGGTGCCCTAGTTGCGCCTCTGCATACCCCTTCGGGGATAAAATGCGTGATGTTATGTATGTATGTTATATATGTATATAGAATGCGTGATGTTTGTTTTTTAAAGAAATAAGTAAACTACAATATTCTTATTAATTACTAAAGAAATAGTAATTTAATTTTATATTGTCATGCAAAACTTTAAAGCATTTAATCAGAATAATCAATTTCATTGACTAAATTTGATTGTGTGATGTTTTTCATCTTCCTGATTGAATTTTAATTTTAACTAATGTAGCTATTGTGGAATTTGAACAATGAGATAGGGTAAATATATATTATACAGGGTGGTGTTAACAATACGACTTTCATTTCACACAGGGGAAATGATCAGTAATCATAAAATAAGTATAAAATGAAATCACAGTTAATTATTTTGAAGTCTCAAATAATAAAAAAAATTAAACATTTTAAGATTGTTTTACGAACTTTTGCATCAAGGCGTTTTTGATTAACCGCCTATTATAGGAATATTTTTATAACAAAACAAACTTGGAATCGATCCAAACAAGCCGTTTTTCCGTATCGACGCGTTCGTTTTCGTGATGAAAACATTTTTTAAACTACAGTACTGCGGAACTTAACATGCGATGCTGTCAACAAGAGACACATTGGTAAATGTTGCAAATATCGTGCAAAAAATGCCTTCTTTATAATTTTACCAGGTGGTACCAACCGCATGTCTATTCAGGGTGCCTGCATCGTTCTGAAGGACTTTGTAGCCAGTATAATTAGGCATATACAATATTTCAGGGTGACAAGCGCAGTGGAACGCCTCGCAGTAATAACTTGGTGGTAAGATACATTTTATATCTGGGCCCTTATTCTGTATGATAGTGTAAACGCGTAACGCGGCCGTGTCACGTTATCTTCGAGAAATGTGCGTAGAATGGTATTCTGTAAGCCAAATTTCTATAGTCCTAAACATGATGCGTTGTGTTACGTGCTTGTTACGCACTGTCAAAATAACGTGCGGGATAGAGAACAAGGCCCCTGCTTGGATAGCGACCATCGTACACAAGGTGTTAAAACTCGCCATAGTGTCCTACGTAAGTGTCGCGTTCCGAGGTCAGCCTGTTAATATCCGGTTTCATCAGGCCGGCATAATTGTGTCGACTGTCGACTCCACTTACCATCAGATGCAGCGGGGTCAACATGCAGAGTCCGTATAAAAAAAAATGTAATTCAAAGTTCTGTACAGTATTTCTTAAAGGCGATTTTGTCGCTTACTACCATTCGAGCATGCTCATCATTAATTTGCAAAAAAAGGGTATATAAATAAGTATAACGTATTGATATTGCACCGATATCACTATCAAGCTACAGCCTACGGGACAGAGACTTTCAGTCAGGGTCAGCAGTGGCACGCATTATGACACCGAGCGATGTAGCTCCGCGAGTCTCTGAACACTAATTTGTCATCATCCCATAACGAAATTAATCAAATAGAAAGATAAAGGAGTTGGAAATATTAATTTTCCACTTCCCTAGATAGCGAAGGACTATTTTTTGCGTATCTATCTTAAGTATCTTTAATTTTTTTGAGCTACTAATTATACCATCTATCCCTGTGCCGATTACTTTCAGCCATCTGGTCCAGAGACAATGGCGAAATAAAGATATTTTCTCTCTTTCTTTTCTTTCAAAGCAACACTATGGGACAGCCTAATATAAGACTACTATACAAACCTTAAACATACAAAAATCGGCTGAGTACGCGAAGTGCGGCTCACCCATGCCCTTTGCAGCGAGCGGAGCGTGTCGGCGTGTGTTTCTGTTTGATCGATACTAACATGTCCTTCATTGATAACCGTTCGACAGATACGCGGTTAGGTAATGTGGGTTTGATTCTCGTTGGTAATTAGGCGATAGATTAAACTCAAGCGAAGACCGAGGTACCACGGACTCGGTTAAACCGATGTAGTTTTGTTATTCTTATCACGGACCTATCCTATAATATATACTTGGACATTTTTTTATTGCTTTGAATGACGAGACGTTCGCCTGATGGTAAGCGATACGACCTTATTTCTAGTTCGGCTAGTATACCTATCCTATAACATAAATTTAGACATTTTTTTATTGCTTTGAATGACGAGACAGGCTAGCCGTTCGCCTGATGGTAAGCGATACGACCGCCCATAAACAATAGAAACACCATCCAACGCCTTGAATTACAAAGTATTGTTTGGTATTCCACTGCGCTCGCCATCCTGAGACATGAGATGTTAAGTCTTATTATGTCAAGTAGTTACACTGGGTACAATGTACTACAAACCGGAACACGACAGTGACTACTCACTGCTGCTTGGCGGCAGAAATAGACATTGCGTTGGTACCTAGCAAAGCGGACTCTCACATATGAGAGACCTATCACCAGTAACATCAATACAATACAATATAACATCAGTAGGTATTGAGATTATTCAGACACTCCTAAACTGATTTTAAAATTGTTTCACTAGTAGAGAAGCAAATTATCCTTAGTAGTGTAAGCTTCTTGTTCCGATATGGAAGTAACGCGAAATTAATAAAATGTATTTTAAGACAACGGATACCTAAAAATATTTAGGGGATTTAGGGGAAGTTCACTGCTGATGATGATTAAAAACGGGATTATTTTGTAAAATGGGCAGATATTTACAAAAAAAAATATTATTAACTGGAATGAACTGGTTGGATTACATTTTATATGACTTCATTTGGCTGCTGGATTGAGGTGTAGAATACACTATATGACTTTCATTTCTCTACGATGCTATAAAATATTAGTCAAAGTACCTAATTATCATAAATTTTAATAGAATGCGTAAGGCGATAGAATATAAGGAAAATGCAAAGCTGGGGAATTCCATCCGCGGCCTGAATGAACGTCACAAGAAATGTGCAATATTGTATCCTACGAATACTATAAATGCGAAAGTCTGTGAGGATGTATGTATGTATATTTGTTCCTCTTTCACGAAAAAACTACTCAACGGATTTGGATGAAACTTTACAGTAATCTCTACCAGAATAACACATTGGCTACAATTTATAATGATTTTGTGTAAATTGGTCATAATATAACGATACATATCAAGAAAGTCGGAAAAAACATTATCCCGGAAAACTTCACGCGGGCGAAGTCGCGAGCAAAAGCTAGTGTATTATAAATACAGGAAGAAAAGTCTTTGCACTCTTTTTTAAGCACATTGCGCGCACGGAGGAAAGTGAGAATTGGCAAAGGTTCGTCCATATAGAGGAGTGAAGACAAATAAAATATAATTTACCTATGTATTAATGTGTTACAAATATATTAATATCGACGATCCAGAAGTTTAGAATATTATTTCGTAAATTTTTACTGTACCATTAGTTCGGAAAGCAATTTCCACCAAACAAGATCAAGCAAGAAGCTCCAGTATTGCTCTCTACTAAACCCAGTCCCATCACAAAGTAATTACAGCTAATTCATTGAAACCGTACACGTGTATACAGATAATCATTGTTGAATCATCAACTCTAGCCAGAACTACTGTTGCCAATGTTTATACTTCATTATCAGTCCATTCTAGAGGTTTGTCTGTCATAATCAATATATCAACACTTAATTGAGTACTCTTATGTTACACTAGCTTTTGCTTGTAGCTCCGTCCGTGTAAAAAGTTTTCTGGGAGAAAAGTACCACATAATATTTTTTCGGGATAAAAAGAAGCCTCTATTTTAAATTAGACCCCTAGTTAACCTAATATAAAAAAAATAAAACTGAAACGGAACACTGCGTTCAATTCCACGCAGTAGTTTTTTCGTGATGCATATACAAACATACAGACAGATAAATATCTAAAGACTATTGTTTTGGCTTCTCTTGCTCTTGGTCTAATAAAGACACCCTATAGAATTTGTTCTTCAATATTTAAAATGTACAGAAATCAGCCTGTTACAATTTTATTGTGTAAAAATTAATTGTTATGAAAATTAAATAATACGATAAAATACTTTTGTGAAAAGAAACTTAGTGTAGGTTGGAAACTAAGATAGGAATGAATATTTTAATATATTGCAATGAGCAAGAGTGGAAGCAGGCTGCAGTTATGTAGCTATCTCTTTTACATCCGCATAAGAATCATCGATGACGTCACGCCTTAGTAAGTGGATCATTGTTTATTGATAGTCACCCGATCCATCTGTTTTTATACACCAATAACTTGATTATTTTTCATCGGATTATACAGTTGGGTAAATAGACACATTAGTCGAAAGCAACACGGTTTTACTCACGTACTATGTAGTCGGAATCACCGACCATTGTAAAACCGTGTTGTTTTCGACTAATTCAGTATCTCTAGCGTAAATTTTAATAATATTAAATAGACATTACCTAGTTAACAATAATTAAAAGGTCCACATAATGTATTTTACAATGTACGATTTATTTTAAAATATAAAAGTTTAGTAAGCACATTCTGTAATACGATAGTAATTCAAAAACATGTCATTCTTTTATGGCATTTTTTTACAGTCCAAACCATGTAGAGGATTGCACTCGGACACCGGTAAATCTGGTTTATTTACAATACTATTTTTAACGCCACTCACTACCGTCCTCCGGTCTCATTATCTCTGCAGAACAAGTTTTGTTAACTTTCAGGGCCGTTTGGAGTTTTGGGGCTGCAAGTAAATCGCGAGCCACGGCAACGTATTATACCAATCATTTCGCGGTTCTTTTAATCTCTTCGTCAAACATCTTCAAGCATTAGAATAATAGGTAGAGCAACATCGTATACATATTTCGTTAGAGCGTAAAGGGCAGTGAAGTTTTGTAACTAATGCGAAGCCTTAGGCGGTAGATCGGAGACGAAAAAGGTTAGTGTTTTTGCTCCTTGCAGGCGAAAAGTCCTTGGGTGGTTCTCACGTTCCCTAATGCCGGCACTGATGAATGAATTGACTTAAATCTTTTTATTCCAAATGCGAAAATTTGTAAATATTATAATATGTTTGTAAGAAGTAAATGCAAAAGCAGCTAAACGGATTTGGCACACGGATAAGCCATGTTTTGGATTAATACGTAGACTACTTTTATCCTGGTAATTTGCTCCCATGGGAAGTAACAGATTTTTTTCATCTGATTTCTAAGCAGATGGCGCTGGTGTGCAGATGATGCTATTATTCACCTTAGTCATTTAAGGACTTGTAACGAGAAATGCCCTTCACACGGTCGAAGTCGCGAACAAAACCTAGCAGGTAATAAAAAAAATGAGGCTTTTAGTATTCAGAGGCCAAAATTTTCTTTCCATTTTGATCCCTATTCCTTTCCTTTGAGGCTGAATCCATTCTTCTATTATAATAGATGTTAATGGACGGTGCAGACTTATCAAGTGATGCATTAAATGCTTTTATACTGGCCTAAGTGCCCATACTAACCACTTCACCTAATCGCAAGTAGAGTAGTAGATATACTAAGTTTTAGATTACCAAGTTCTTGTAGGAATATATTGTGCAAGAATTTCCAGATGGATTTACCACAAGACCTACAAAATTTGCAGAAGTCATCTTGCCGTGTTTGTTTACACGGCAAATATGCGGAATTTAACCGGCAAGTTTTCTAGCCAATATAAACCTCGCTATAGAACTTCGAATAGAAGAGATGACTATCAATTGCCAGTCGTCAATATCCGAGCCTATTCGAAGTTATGGCTTGTTTAAAAAACTATGGTAATTTCCACCCTACCCGAATCCCGCGAATGATCCCACGGCATTGCGGCTGATACACGTGATGTATCGAGGCGCGGCACGAAAGCGCGCCAAAGCCGACGGCCGCCATTTTGTCATGTAAACTTTTTTACTATTACTGTCACTATCTACTGCGTTTGCGGCGAATTATCTTGTTTATGGTTTTGAATTTGTAAATAGTTTTTAAATTGAAATGTTTATGGTAATAGAAAAAACAGACAGTTTGAATATAAAGGAACATAACTTTATGGTCAATAATAAGCAATCTCAATCTTAATCTTCGAACCAATCCCGAAAATAAAACAAAAATACTTTGTTCTTATTGGTTCATTTTCGCGACCTATCGAATAAAGCGATTGGGATCGTTTCCCGATGACGGCGGTTAAACCACTTTGGGCTAGAGGTAGCATCAATGCGAATAAAACCGTGATTTTAGTCTGGATACCCAGATCAGGTAACCAGAGTGTAATTTCGACAATTTACGCAGTTCACAATACAACCGGTTTTTATAACAACAATATTAGTTCAAACAGCTGACGTACATACATTTAGTCAAACAAATGTATTCACCCAGATAAGTAGTCAAACAAATTGAATATTTCAAATCACCTGTATGTAATAAGCTATAAAACCAGCTGAACAAATTCAAAACGTCTACCCATTGACTTCAATTGAAATATTCGTTTTTCTTTTTCCAAAATAGAGTTAATACTTTGAAGTTTATTTTAGTCAAGAAAAATATATTAATAAGGATACAAAATATTAAATGCGACATGGAATTTGGATTTGTTTAAACTTTCGTTGCTGATTGTACATTAATTTATTTTATTCGATTGTTTTCTTTACGAAAAAAAAGTCAACTGATTATAGTGTATTTTAGTGAAGATAAAATCAGGACACAAATGTATAAGTCGAGTTGACATTTTCAATTTGTCTTCTACTTACGTGGCTGACTATACCTAGCAAGAGAAACACAGGAATATGTCAATTTACTTGTTACCGACAATTTTGTGTACGAGTTGATTGGTATTCTATTAGAATCTGATGACTCTACCTGGCTATGTCATATTGTGATTAATGTGACCCAATTCTTACTATATTACTGAAAATGCGCCACAGAGACATAATTTACATATTAATTTGAATTTGAGACCAACGTAACTAGCAGCCTTGATTAGCCCTTTAAATTGAGTATTATTATCGATAACAAAAAAAAAAAGAAAACAGTGCATTTGCGTAAATAAAACGAAAGGCTCCAAAAAAAAGCCTTTAAATTAAGAACATATGTTATAAATGCGAAACTTTGTAAAAATATTTCAATGTTTGTTAGAAGTAAACGTAATAACCGCTGAACGGATTTGGATGAAATTTGGCACACGGATAGATCACGTCCTGGATTAGTACATAGGCTATTTTTTATACAAGTAATTTGCTCCTGTGAGAAAATTTTGAGCTTTTAATATGATTTTTTAAACAGAGGGCGCTCGGACAGATTACGCTTTGGAACGCTACAGTAATACTTTTGTATCGGAAAATGCTTTTCAAATTGGCAAAATCGTGCGCAACTCATACTCCATAATAATTGCAAAGGTGATCTGATAGTTAATAATACTTAGATGACCTAAGTCTGAAGTCACAAGGTCTCTAATAACTTAATTTAATCAAGCTAGATTATAGAGAGCTAATTACAATAGTTACGTAGAGATTCCACGATAGCCGCAGATCTATATAAGGGCTTCGGCCTTTAGTCCGGGGCCCGTCGAATGCTAGAGGCCCCAATCCCCATTAAAGACAGTATACAATATACAAGTTGTTTGTTTTCTTTCTAACACATCGGTCAATAAGTCCTGAGCCTAATATATAAATTGCGCTGTTACGGATAAATACTACCGATTTTCAAAAATTACTGACCTCTATGTAACACATGTCAAAATTTCATAAACTTTTAACAATTTGTAAAAAAGTTACAGTGATTTTAGTGATGCTACTTTGAGTGTCTCTAAAACAATGGAAGAAAAAGAATTTTGAGTGTTGTTTAAACATCGTTTTTCAATGAATACAAATACCGTTGAAACAAAAGTATGGCTCGATAAATGTTATGAGAACTCTGCTCCATCAAAAGCAACAGTTAAACGTTGGTTTGCTGAATTTAAACGTGGGCATACAGACACCAATGATGTTGAACGCTCAGGACGTCCAAATAAGGTTGTGATTCCAAATAACATAAAAAAGTACACAAAATCGTTTTGGAAGATCGTAAAGTGATGTTACAGGAGATAGCCGACATTCTAAAGATATCAAAAGGCAATGCATTTGTCATTTTGCAAGAACATTTGTCCATGAGAAAGCTCTGTTCAAAGTGAGTACCGCGTTTGCTCACCGTTGACCAAAAGCATCAACGTGTTGAAGCCTCAGAGTGCTGTTTGGAGCTTTTAAGGCGAAATAAAACGGATTTTTTCTTGCAACATATGATAACGGACGAAACCTGGATCCATCACTACATTCCAGAGTCAAAACAGCAGTCAATTGAATGGACGGCAATCGATGAAAGGCGTCCAAAGCGACCAGAAACACAAATGTCAGCTGGCAAGGTTATGGCTTCCGTGTTTTGGCATGCGCAAGTTATAATATTCATTGATTATCTTCAGAAGGGAGAAAGGATCAATAGCGAATATTATATGGCATAACTGGTGCGTCTGAAGCATAAAATCGCGAAAAAACGGCCTTAAATGCAAAAGTCAAAAGTGCTTTTCCATCAAGGCAATGTCGGGTCACTCAGATGTCGCCATAATGGCAAAACTACATGAATTAAAGATTGAGTTGAGGTCTCACCCACCATATTCTCTAGTTTTGGCTTCCAGCTTCTATTACCTGTTTGCTAAACTGAAAAAAATGCTTTCCGGAAAACATATTGGCCCAAATGGAGAAGTGATCGCTGAAACTGAAGCGTATTTCGAAGGGTTAGACAAATCGTTTTATAGGAAGGGTATAAAAATTTTAAAGATGGGCTGGATTGATTGTATCACTTTTGAAGGAGACTATCTTGATGAATAAAAACGAATTATGTCAAAAAAAATTTTTTTTTCTTACCTAGGCTCGGGACTTATTGACCGATGTAATATATTGTGTACTTAAGATTGCTATCGGAAATCGTTTCGTCTCAAGATGCTAATTATTTGTTTAAATAGGCAGGCCCTAAAACTAGCATTAGGGCAAGACCCACTGGACTCTTCGTCCGCCCCTGGTCCCTCAACTTCACCGCTCGGTGTCATAAAATGCATGCTATCGACACTTACAGGAATTGCAGTGGTGGGATAGTGTTCGTGAAGCTATATTTATATTACAAAAATAACCTTGCAAAGGTGACTTCCGCTAGCGATATTTCCCGTAAACAATCACAACAAACTGATTACAGCAAAGTATTATTGAAATATTTCCGTTAGTGTAATCTGGACGATCAATATATTGCTAAGAAAATTAGCTAATAACTTTAGAACAACATAATTTATATATTTCCACGTACCTCGCTGCCGTCCTGCTGGGCATTACACTTGCTGATGTTGAGCGTGCCCGAGATGAAGTCGTTCTGCACGTCCACGATCAGGAACGCGCTCACCGGCCGCACGATCTGCAACAACCACGCTTGGTACCAACAGCATCAGCTCACTGGCAGTGGACTCTCAAAACTAACTAGCCTTGATATCAATTTACTGCCATTTAGACCAGAGCCTATAGTCAATTTCAAATTCTAAGGACTAGTAACAGGCACAAATAACTTAATGATCACCTTATTGGTCATTTATCTTTGAAGAAGAATCTGTTTGTGTTCTCCAGAGAGTTGACGATGAGCAAATAGGCAGTTACAAATTAGGTCGTACTTTTTGTAACTTGTTAAATGGTTGACAGACGTACGAACTTTAATCTCGCGGTTTTAAAAGAAAGTGTAGTTACTGATCTAGACGTCGGCGGCACACAAGACTTGCTCGCAGTGCGGCCACACGTCTCGTACGTGACGAGATACGAGCAAAATTTGAAATTTGTTGGATCTCTGACGAACTTACTCAGCGATTTAAACATCAAGATAAAGATCGTCGAGCTTCAGACTATGTGGCACTGATATTGAAACGGCTATATTATCCAAGTTTTTTTTTTAAATCTCTTGACGCAATAGATATTACAACCAAACTGAAAATAATCAATCTCGACAAACTTATTAATTCATGCAACACTCACGACTTTGATCCAGTGGTGCCAGCAGAAGGCGAATTCTTCCCTGTCGATGTAGCCGTCGCCGTCGGTGTCGAACACTTGGAACACGTGTCGCGCGCGCTCCTCGGACAGCGGGTAAATGTGGCCCTTGTCGTTGCGGAACAACGCCTTGCAGATAAGACGGAACTCGTCCAGGTTCAGCTTGCCATCCCTGGACAAGTGGCTTTTATTATCTATTGTGTATACAATGTACGGTGAAGGAAAACATCGTGAGGAAACCTGCACATCTGAGAAGTTCTCCATAGGAATTTCGAAGGTGTGTGAAGTCTATCAATCCGCACTAGGCCAGCGTGGTGGACTAAGGCCTAATCCCTCTCAGTAGTAGAGGAGGCCCGTGCTCAGCAGTGGGCAAGTATACAGGGCTGATATTATTGTTATTATACAATGTAAAGAAAGTGATGTGTTATTTCACTGATTTAACCATAACCTCCTAGCCGAATTTCGGCCTCGGCGGCCAATCTCAATGGAGATCAGCCAGGTACAGGATATATTATAGTGCACAAGTGTGTGCAATACACAGGCGCACTCTCTGTTCCTTCACTCTCATAGTTTGGTGAGACGGCAAGCCGACATTGCCGGAGAGAGATCAGGCGCAGGACCACCGGCTTTACGTGCTTTCCGAGGCACGGGGGTATCACACCACCAACTTCCTGACTCCGAGGCGCGACTGAGTAATTTTTCAGAAAAACCCAGTCACAATTGTTTTTGGCCCGACCCGGGATTCGAACCCAGGACCTCAGCGCGGTTGCCGTACTTGTACCATGTACAATTACAACTACGCCATCGAGGCAGCCAAACTGATTAACTTAGGTTTCGTCTCTTCAAGATGTATATACTAAGTGACAGAGTTCTCGCAAGTCGCTTAAACGTTCTGTACAGAGTAATACTTTTAAAATAAAATGACCGATCATGTTTTCGATTTATGCATTTAGCTTATTTTAACTTGTGATTATATTTCGATGGTTTCTATCGTATCTGAAAAAATCGATCGATATTCACATTTTTTTTAACGTTTCTTTATCTAGGTACTGTAAATCAAACCCATTAATCAAGTTAGTAAATGATTTTTAAAGAAGTTTTTTTCGGTTATTAACTTTTGGAATAAATGGGTTTGGTAATAAATAGTACCTAGGTAATGAAACGCTAAAAAGTGAATATTGCTATTTTTCTAGATACAATAGTTTACTTAGGAGCCATTGATTTTATAGTTTAAAGATGTGCATCAAAACTGGAATTTCTTTGATACAACTCAAATAATGGTTTATGAAGCAATTGAAATTTAAAATATTTCTGAATCAGAACAATTAAATAATGATATAAATTTTATAGCCACTTAAGTGAGTTCATTTCTTTTTTTAAAAAAAAAAAAAAAAAGATCTCTATACTGATAAGGGGATAGCAGAACAACATTGATTTTGAACTATCATGTTAATAAAACTAACAACAGATTAACTAACACTGAATCATGCACTGACTAGTGATTTTGGGTGACTCGTCACATGAGTTCATAGAATGAGATACACAAACATTTTATAGCATGCTATTTTTTATATCTGCATCACTTTGATATTTGAATGTGGGTACACTGCCAAATAATATTTAAGACTATCTTTATATAGTATGTTAGTTAATGTGAAATAAAATAAATATATCGAGCCATTACCGCCAAATTATCGTAAGCGACACTTTTGCCGAAAATGCGTTTTTTATGGGAAGTAGTATTTTAAGCCACAGCGGACCCAACCCTTTGGTCGTTTCCCTCCAAAAAAAATCCGTTATAAAGTTATAGCAAGTGCTAAAATTATCGTGAATACATCAATTTTTAAAGCCATAACGTAGGCGACAAGAAGCAATTATATCGTAAGTGCCTTGCGATCAATTATTTGTAGCGCAAGCAACCCTACATGTTATCGCAACCGACATAGGTGATGGACTTTGAGGCGTTTACTATAAACAAACCTGTCGTGACCTGTTTATTTCGGCGAAGGTTTTGATGTGACAAACATCGTTCTGATTGAATTATAAGTTACAGATAGTACTTAAATGTTCTTATAAAACTACAATGTCGACTCCAGCAGCTAAGGTATGTATTGTGTTTTAATTTTGGTAATTGAATTCGTCAAAAATTAAATACCAATACGATTTCGTTTATTGTAATATTATTCCTATTAAAACTGTTGGTGAGCGTAATTAGTGTTGCTAAACACAATTAAGTAACTTATAACATTATCGTACATTATCTATTTTAATTAAATTTCAATTACAGAAACAAAGACACGATTATAGAAACATCCTTAGCCATCTCTCAAGGTGGGTTCTTGGAAAGGAACTGAGCAACTTTTCTTTTACAACTTTTGGATTGATTAACTTTGTAAGAAACAGCTGATTGGATGCGTCCATACCGGCCGAGCATGGCTCGCGAGCCAGGCCTCTTACCGACGTTTTACGATATCTTCGTTGTCAAACCCTCTGTCTACGCCGGTAATCCCCTGGCTTGCGCGCCATGCTCGGTCCGAGTAAACCGGGCTATTGAATTTTGCAAGTTTAGTATGAAAAACAAAAAAAAAATATCCCAGCCAAAACTTGTACAACAAAAGCTGCTTGAACATTAAGAATCCACCTCTTACAGATCGTAAAGGAGTTTTCAGTATCTATAATATAACTTTACATACCAGTATAAAAAAAGTCGCAACCTACGTCCGTCTGTCCAGTAACGTTTTATTTATATTATTTGATTTTTTTAAGTTATTATTTGTTTATTACAGTCACGAATGAAGAAAATTATGCAGTTGATATCACCACCCCACATACCAGAAGAAGATAATCCTGGACCTGCTTTTTCCCAGAATATACAGCAAGATACAGAGGCCTTAGTTCTAGATCCATTCATATTAACAGCCAGCACCAATGATAATATTGACATGGATCCAATATTAACTGATACAACATCACCTTCTTTGATTAATTATATTTGTGATACCGATTTAAACTCTGAGCTAAATACCAACACATTATTAACACCACCACCTGTAACTAAACTTGTTGAATACAGTGATTCTGAATCTGACAATACTTACACTATAATGGATTTAGATTACCAAAACAAAAAATTACAAGTAGAGTTAACAACTTATGACCATACTACTTTCGGGGATTCTACTATGCCAGCTATTATAAATCAATTAATACAGCCGAGCACCAGTTCATTGTTTGACCAACAAGAAAAATACATGTCCAGAAACTCTTTGGAGACCCACGACAACATTTCCTATGTTGATAGTGAAGATTCATGGAAGCCAGCGTCATCGTCCAGTGATTCAGATGAAGGTGAGTCTGCTCAAACAATAGAAGAAGAAACCAGTGTTGGTAAAAGAGGATACAGGACAAAAAAACCTTTACCTAAACGGCTTTTAGCAAAAAAAAATCGTAAAGCTGCTGTAGGGAAATCTGTGCAACCAAACCCCTGTATAAATAAAAGATGTGGTAATTCATGTGCAAATAAATTTACTGAAGATGATCGGCAGAATATTTTTGAAAACTACTGGGGGTTAGGTTGTGATAAAAGACAAAAAGATTTCCTGCTTTCATGTGCTATAGAAAAACCGATTGGCAGAAAAAGAGCTAGTAGTAATGTTCGCAAAATATCATACGATTATTTCATAAACTACAATGGAAGGAATATTAAAGTTTGTCAACAATTTTTACTTAAAACCCTAAACATATCCCAAATGTCTTTGAGATATACCATCGAAAATGCTAGTAAAATTCTGAATACGACTCGAGATGGCAGAAGAACTCGTCGTCCTTATAATAAGTCAGATGAAGTTGAAGTCGCACAGTTAAAATCATTCATTGAGATGTTGTCTGCTGTTCCATCTCACTATTGTCGCAATAAAAGCACCAAAGTATATTTACCTCAAGAATTTCAGAACATTCCGTTTTTGTATTTACAGTATGTTGATCACTTGAAAGGAAATAATCTAGAATCAACAATACTATCAAAAAGAGTATTCCGTAATATATTTAAAACAGATTTTAATATCGGATTCCATCTGCCTAAAAAAGACAAATGTGCTTTTTGTGATAAGTGCAAAAACTTATCACCTGAGAACAGAATAACTTTTGAACAAACCACTGAATATAAAAATCACATTCTGGATAAAGAAAAATGTAAGCAACTGTTTTTAGAAGACCAAAAAATGAGCAAAGTAGCTGATTCTAATTCCTTATGCGTGAGCTTTGATTTACAAAAAGTCCTCAATACTCCTCATGGTAAAAGTGTGACCTTATATTACTCGAGAAAATATGCGTACTATAATGAAAGTATATACGAAAGTGGCACAAGGGATGGATATTGTTACGTGTGGGGTGAATGCCAAGGAAAAAGGGGCTGTAATGAAATAGTTACAGTTCTTTATAAGTATTTGAATATGTTAGACCACAAAAGTACCCATACTGTGGTTAATCTATATTCTGATAGCTGTGCCGGGCAAAACAGGAACCGTGCAATGATATCCATGTTAATTCATTTCTTGAAATCTGCAATAACAATCACACAAATAAAGATAACTTATCTTTTACCTGGACACACTATGATGCCTGTTGATTCTATTCATAGCACAATTGAAAGTTTTGTTCGTAATAAAACAGTATGGGCTCCTTCTGAGTGGCCAACTATAATTACTAATGCTAGGCATAATCCTAAAAGCTACATAGTAGATGTTTTAAAGTATGGAGACTTTATGGATTGGAAGAACTTTTCACAAGCTTTATTGCCAGCTAAATTTAAAATTAATTTTAATTCATTAAGAGTGGTGCAATTTCATAAAAATATTCCTATTGTTAAATTTCAATATGGATTTTTCGAAGACAGTGAAAATTACGAAATTAATATGGATTTCATCATCAGATCGAGAGCAAACAGTGCTATCGTCCAAAAAGGACCTGCACCTTTGTACGTCGAAGAGCTCAAAATTTCAGAAGCTAAATACAAAGATTTACAGGAGCTATGCAACAAAAACGTAATACCAAACAGATACCATCAAGAATATTCAAGTATGAGGCATGATGGAACCATACGTGATGCTTTAGCTGAAACGGATGAAGATGAGGATGGGGAGAATTAAATATATTTTACTTCATTTTACATAAGTTCTAGTACATAGTCTGATTGATCTCACGTTTAATATATTAATTATTTAATTATAACGATTTGTTAAAAAACCATGATGGAACAATAACTTAAAAAGAACTTCTTCGTCCGCTTTAACTTAAGTTAAAGCGGACGAAGAAGATTCTTTCCAAAAGACAAACTTTATTTCATTTCAATTATTCTATTTTAATTTTAATTATGTTGATTGATCTCATTACTCCAAATGTTTAATATAAAAAAATATATTTTCAAATATAATACGACTATTTTATTTAAAAACCTTCTAAAATATCTATTTATTTATCAAATATAGTTTCTTGGATATGGTAATATTAACAGATATTTTTATCGTAAACGCCAAAATAACTTTAGATTATGACAGCAAAATTAATGTAAATGCCATAAAAGGCATAAATACTTAATATTTTTGACTTTAAAAGAATTGTATATATAAATGCATAAAAATAATTAATGTATGTGAAATTTCAATTTAGTTGCACAATTATTTTTTAAAATATTTAAAAAAAACCTTCTCCTGTAAAATTTGTTTTTTGTCGGTTGCGCTAAAGCGGCGGTAAAGGCTCGATATAAACATTCAGTAAGGGCTCAGTTGTGGTATTTTTGTAGCAAATGGAACACAAAATGTAGGCATTTCAATTCCTGCCCTTAGCGGAAATCTTGTGTAGTCTCTGAAGCTGACAGTAGATCAGTATTCGGTATCTTAAAGTGCACCGTGGAGCCAATATGTAGTGTTGGATTTATTTGATAGAGGTCATAGCGTGATTTAATATAGCCTATAGCCTTCCTCAATAAATGGGCTATCCAACACTAAAGAATATTTTAATTCGAACCAGTGGTTCCTGGGATTAGCATGTTCAAACAACAAACAAAGTCTTCAGCTTTATATAGATTATTAAAACAAGTTAAATTAAAGCCGTAGAATACTGTGGTTAATAAATATGTTAATTAGTGTAAATGAATGTAGATCAATAAAGGAATATATAAATTCAATTGCACATAAAATATAATGAGTAACTATAAACATAAAATTAAAATAAAAATTATTATACATATTAACAGTAGTTTCAGGGACAATATGTAGAAAATGGGTTTTCTTTAACAATGTATTGAGTAAACAATAACTAATTATATTCTACTTAGTGCCGGAAAAGATACGTTGTAATGTGAATGGATGATCATAAGTCCGGCTCGAGTTACTGCGACATAAAACTCGAGCGAAAAACCGCGAAATAACTTTCATTTAATTTCATTGCATACTACTTTATATATACTTTTCTGTATAATAATATAAGCAAATATGACTAAGAATTTAAGTGAACGTTTTACCTATTTATTTGTATTGTTTTAAATACTTTTTATGTGAATATTTTATTGTAAACATACCCATCTTTATCGAAAGTGTCATAGCAAGCGTCCATCTCCAACAGGCAGGATTCGTCTACTGGAGTCCCGTTAGCAACCTCCGACATCGTAGGTTGGATCGAAGTGTGCCGCTGAACGCGCTGCCGGCCTTTTATAAGCCCGTGGTGCACCATGTTGCATGAATAACACCTTATGTAACCTATACCGGCCTAAACAAACTTTTCGCCACGGAATACTCAATCGCATTAAATTCTTCTTGCCTTCAGCCATGCCACGAATCTCCATTATACTATCTTGTCGTATAAAATCGATGTTTATTTCATGTTTCTATGGTAAATCAATTGGAAAACACCGCGGATTCACTATTTGCTTAAAAAACAGTGAATGATATTGAATGAAGGAATTTCTTAGGCAAAAGGTCAATGTCAAAATGACAAAGTTTCATTTTACGTAGTTGTTACATTGACGTATATTTTTTGTCTGGTCATTTTACAAAATAAATATGATTTTATCCATAATTTGTATTTAATTACATAAAATATCTGTGTAATAAAATAATATAATTATTTTGTGACAAAAAATTCCAAGAGGAATAAATATTTATTTTTTCAGGTATATGACTTATATTAGTCCACGTGTAACTAAACGTAATTTTCAACGAATTTTAAAAAGATTCTGTCATTCATTTCGTTCATTCGTAAAATTTCCAAGCGCGCGAGCGTCTCCAAAATTTCTTGATTTAGCTGATTCGCAATAATTACTGCAAATAGTTCTACGTTTGCAGTTTTTTCCATGCCGCTATGGCCGTTCTCGTTTACTAATAAATCTACGTAGCTTATATCAGTGTAGGTTAAGTTGGTGTTTTTCGGTAGTTGGTACCCTCGATATTGTTTGTTTGCAATATGGTTATTGAAAGAGTGCACGGTTTGCGAGGGACAGGTATGTCGCTAAATGAGAGGTTCTCGATATTAGCGTCGGCAGCGCCCGATCGCGTCGCCATGCGGCAGAAACACCGGCCCATCGGTGCATTCATGAACACTAACCTGAACTTCAGAAACCGAAACATTATCGAACAGATAGCAAAGCGATTGGAGCAGCAAGCTCGAAGGGTGCGTATAGTGAAGTTCTATTCAATCTATTGAACAGTGAAAGGTTTACATTTGTTTGGATTTGACACTTCAGATATTATATATACCATAGGGTACTCAGGGTGGCCAAAATGACAAGTAAACAATAAGATAAATCAATCATTCTTCTGATAAGCACACATGAGCTTTCGAGAACTTTGCACACTGCCATTGTCACCCTGAGACATAAGCCATTAAAATATTATTGAGTTTCCATAACTAGTTAATAAAAATACACTAAGGTGACTAATAAGATGATAATCTGTGCTATTTTAGCAAGCTGTGAAACAGCGTCTCGGCATGGGCCCAACAGCTGGCCTGCGGAGATTTGGGAGTGAGAGCAGTCTGCCTGGCCTGAGGCGGAGTAACAGCTTCAGCAGCATTAACCAGGATCGCAGTATCAAGCAGAGGATCGGTTGGAGGCAGTCCAATGGCAATTTGAGGTTAGATTATATGGTATAATCTGTTCAATATGACTTCACATATGTTGACCAACCACTGAATATGACAAAAATGTTACATTTTATTTGGTTTCTCAAGTATGAAAATGGTTATGAAACACCACCAATTATCCAGACATTTGATTATCTCAACATTATATTATGTTAAAGCTCATTGCTAATTGCCAATTTTAAATATTTTAACTGTGCAAAGACATGTTATAACATGTTTATTCCTGCCTTTGCTTACAGAACTTGTATTGTAATCTTTAATTCACAAGGTATTTTTCCTTCTAGTCGGTCAGCGTCGTTCAGCAACTTATCTGGCGTATCGTTGGGATCGCGCGGCTCGTGGGGTTCGTGGGGCGGGCGGCCGCTGCGCGGGTTCCGACGCCGCGGCGGTGGACAGCGAGCACTACGCGGCAGGTTCAGGTACCATACTTATCATTATTGAAGGCTCTAAACCAGGGATGTCATGGAGCTCCGTAACCGTAACCGAAACTATCGGATATCCGAAATAAAAATATATCCGTAACCGTAACCGTATCCGTTATAAAAGTTTCGGATAAGTTACGGATAATATGTTCTGACAGGGTTTTTGTTTCACCGCTCACGCGCTACGTGAATTTTATATAGTTTGTTTGTTATTTTTAATCATAACATATAAATAGTTTTTTTTTTTTTTTTTATGTTTAGGTGTAGTTACTTATTTAGTAAAGTGAAGAAATTTTTGATCAAGTTGAAAATAATTTTGCAAAATGTAAACAGTGTGATAAAAACTTTTCACGGAGAGGAGGTGGTACTACTTCACTGAATCTTCATCTCAAATTAAAACACAGAGGTTTTCCGTACACACATGTCCCCCAATTAGTTCAGCGATAATTAATAACCGACGATGACGACGAACGATAGTTAGTAATCGTCGCCCTACTGTATTACATAATATTTTTATTTGACTTTAATCTAATATCCGTAACCGAAACTATCCGAAACTACCGGATAATCCGAAATAATTACATATCCGTAACCGTATCCGAAACCGATATAATTTTATTCCAATATCCATATCCGTATCCATATCCGAAATTTCATATCCATAACATCCCTGCTCTAAACGAGCATATGAGCCTTAGCCCGCTTAAGCATAACCTTCCAGATAGAGGATGAATATCTGGATGACTTTCTGCCCAGGTCCTGTATTGCATAGTACTAATGTTTACCGAGAGACACTTGTTTCTGTATTTCTAAACATTTGCATTGGCCTCCCCAGGGAGCAGCAGGGAGGGCAGCTCCCTTGTCCCCTTAAATTCAATATTAATTATACAGTCATCATAGTCTTAATAAATAGGACAAACTAACATTGTAGCAAAAATAGTTGATAAATAACAAATATTTTCACCAAAAATTTCAGTTTTATTTTTTGCATGAACTACAAGTTTATGGTAAATATGGCGTGTGCGTGAGTGTATTTTCGATTGAAAGTGTTTTGTCATTGCGAAAAAATCTCTTAAGAGTAATAGTCACTAAACCATTAAATTATTGTAAAAATGTGTGAAATATTATGTGCAATATTTTTTTAAAATATGATTTTGATTTTTCTAGGGGTGGTCGTCAAGGCGTAGGTCGCATTACCCGCGTACCACAGCGCGTGTTTACGCGTGGACCCCGCGTGCAGGGGCAGCAGCGAGTGGCCGCCAGGGGCACCGCCAGGGGAGCAGCTAGGGGTGGCGGCAGGGGTCGCGGCAGAGGCACAGGTAATTTCATTATCTATAGAACACCTAGAGTAACCACCTGCAGATATATCAATTAGCTAGTGATGAATACAACACCAGTCCTGTATTATATACCATCAAATTGCTGTGCATGGGCCTAGGTAAATAAATAGTGTTGGTTGGCGTACTACACATACCTACGCAATTCTTGTGGAGAATTCTTAGGTATATAGATTTTCGTACAATGTTTTCCTTTGTGGTAAAAAAATATTTCTAACATGCTTCTATGAAGTGACAAGTATGTTTCATTTTATATGATCAGAATCCTCACATCCACTTTTAACCTTTCATTTAATTATATTTCAGTAATGCTTTTAACCTTTCGAGGTTGTGGCTTATGATGGTTTGCAATGACTGCTTTTTTCTCATAGTCCTGGTTTTGTTTTTTTTCGCGGGGCTAAACGCTTTATCGCTACTACCACTGGGGCTGAGTGGAAATTTATATCAGTTTCACTGGTCTAATGGTCCAATGTATACGCTAGCATCCGAGCGAGAATTGATCCGAGCCCCTAAAAGTATGGACGCCGTACAGTAGCATACCAACTGATATCCGCGGTGCACATCTTCTTTGCTTAGGAGCCGGCCCCAGGGTATCTTGTTGCACTAAGATAGCTGCTTGGAACCAGCCCTGGCAATAAGATTCCTAACATAACCTCTTGTATGCCCTTGTGATACAAAAAATGTTTGCTATCAGGTTTCCAGATTTTCTCTTGTAAGCATAACTCTGCCTGGTCAATCTCAACATCTCCATCATTTATAATTTGGACAGGTGGTGTCCCCCGCAATCAGCAGACGAAGACAGTGACCAAAGAGGAGTTAGACGCGCAGCTGGAGCAGTACATGGCGGGCAGCAAGGCAGCGCTCGACAAGGAGCTGGACACATACATGAAGAATGCCATGGACTTGGAATAAACATGTGTTACCGTCGCTGTGAAGACGAATTTAACATCAAGTACAGGATATCTAGCAAGTTACTTACATAGATTAAACAAGAAAAGTAAAAGTGCATGTTTAAAATGTGCTGAGTTGAGATTTATACATTATAGATTGCACAATGTATATTTCAGTGAAGTTAAAACTTGTCGCTCGGAATTGTTGCAAGTTAAAACTTGTCAATCAGTCTTGTTGCAAGTTAAAACTTGTCGCTCAGACTTGGAGATTTACAGCCATTTTGAATAAACAAAGCCAATCTCAATTTCAAATTCGATCTGAGAATAAACCAATCAAAATGTCTTTTGTAAGTATGTCAAAACAAACTTTGTTCCCAATGGTCCATTTTGAGATAGATCGAAAAAAGTGAGATTGTTTATTGAAAATATCAACTAGTGTTATTCTCTTATTTCTCTCAGGTTAAGGTCTCAACTTTTAAAGGAAATAGGTGTGTTTTCAAGTTTGCTAGGCGTCTGAAATCTCGTGTGTGTAAGAATTCGTCCCAAGCGGCAATTAACTGTGCTAATATTAGTGAAGTGACACAGTAACATGACATTAGTTCCCTACGTCTAGAATGTGTTGATTGTGGTTTATTTTATTTTTAGTTTAACAATTGTTTTCGACATAACTGTTGTTTGGCAAGCATCGTCATTCTACCAGCATATAACAGAAAAATATTTTTAATAAATTAGTACATCATGGCATTAACCTGTCTTACTGTGTTGTTGACTTCTATGTAAATACTCAAACACTACTAATACATTTCTGAATTCTGTCTTACTTTAATACAGTCAATGGTCAAGTTATATGCTGTTACATCAAATCAATAGTAGTTGCATATAATAATTATGTACTCTGTACTACATTACATAAAGTATTTTACTCTGCGATTAGTGATTATAATTACTTCATTATGTATATGCTAGGGGGGACAGAGGCAAGTGCGTTGGTGCCACGCTAGACAAAGCCTTAGGTTTACAGAGGTCTCGCCTGTTGCAGGACTTTTGGTGAGCATTTTTTATATTTCCATCTAACCCCAAGCCCCTTAAAAAATCTGTACCTAGCCAATGATTATGTATTAAATAGAAACATGTCTATATTCTTAAGTCAACTTTCTTGTAAAAATAACATTTTAGGTAATTTAGATATTTATAAGAGCTGATTTACACATGGCGGTTTGCGTTTGATAAAAATTAGAAAAACAATATTGTTGAATCCGTTTGGCTAAAATTGTCAGATATAAAAAACTCGTGGACTTTAACTCATATCAGTAATCAGCTGTTATGTACAAACAGATACATGTAAAAGAATTATTTTCGTGTTGTACGTCATTATTCGGGAAAACATCAATTCAATATGCTAAGAGAAAAAAAAAACAGATAATATAACATCTCGATCAATAACTGGCAATCCCCTTTATCTTCTTCCATTAACCAGTCTTCAACATAAAAACATTTAACTATAGTACCTCAGAACTCTGTATTCTGTGACGTTACATCAGAATAGCTTTATAACCAAGCTCGTCGCAAGTAAACAAAGAAGCAGATGTAGAAACAGACAAAATGTAATTTTTAGAGGTCCATAATTCATATCAAATTAATTTTAAAAGGATCCGGAACTTTGAATTTACGTTTTTTTATGTAACACGATCGCTCGGTGTAAATCGGCTCTTATATCGTAACAGCCGGGGAAACGTTAGGTTTAAAAAATCATTAGCTACATAAATGTGTAAAATTTTCTCCGCGATTGTTAATTTTTTTTATTTTAGTTGTTACTTTTTTAATCTTCATGGAAGATTTGTATTGGCGTAGGAATGTTGAAATGATAATTGTCTTGATTAAAAAAGGTTTTTGTAATAATAGTGATAATAATTTGAAAAACATCAAAGGATGCAATATGTCTTGTCGATATTATATTTGGATAACTTTGTACAGTAATCGGCAGTAAATATTAAACATCAAAGTATAGAGAGTGATACAGTGGTATTAAGTGATTCTACATTGCATTTAGAAAGAGATAATCGTATAGTAGAGCGTTGTCTCTGTCACTCAAGTCTATGCAACGTTTTGTCGCTGGCTTGCAAGTTCTTTAGTTCGATGTATATTTAGTATTTACTTCCGTGTACTGTACTTACCATCCAGTGTAATTGCGTTGCCAGTATAAAAAAATCGAAAAAGAAAGATTCTGATGTGATTGTAATTTTGCTTAAATATAGTTTTTTATCAAATCATTTTAGTTGTAAACAAAAATTATATAAATATGGCGGCTCACTTACTTTTACAACCGATATGATCGTTATTATGTAAGACTCTCCAATTTGTCTGGAAGTTAGTGGAATAGCTGTGCCCTATCTAAGTTAATTTGCTCGTGGTAGCATATATTTTATATCCGCCCGGATAGCGACCACCGTACATAAGGTGTTAAAACCCGCCATAGTAGCCAATGTAAGTGTGTCGCGTTCCGGGATCACCCTGTGTATATCCGTTTCCATCAGACCGGCGTAATTGTGTCGAATGTCGAGGGGTAATCGTCTCTCATCAGTCGACATTCTATGGGACCCAACACCATTAACAAGAGGTGCTGCAGGGTCACTATGCCGTGCCAGTATAAAAAGAAGTTAATAAACTATCATAACTCACATCTGCGGGTCTATCTTAAATGGACGAATCAGAATAAAGTTTGAAGTTTGATCGCAACGCTCACATTTTACTCACCGCCGTTCAAAAATAGATCCCAATCGCTTTTTTAATCTATAGCAAAAATGGATCAACCGGATTATTAGATTTTTTTAAGATTTTTTTTTTTTTGGGATCGAATTAACGATTAAGATTGAGATCATTTAGTGAAATAGGCGTTATTCTGATTGGTGATTTTTATTGATCGAGAGATAGCTCTCTGGTATAATTTTGACCGTATTTCTGGATGCAAGCTGTCACTTCTCTTGTGGCTGTCTTTAGTCTTGACTATATATTAAATACATTGATTTTTTTCAGGCCTAGACTAATAATTAAAGTCAAATATTAAATTGGCTGATGTGTTAAAAAAATTGAATCAGCTGTAATTTGCCAAAATACGGTTAATCAAATATATAGTTTTGGAAAGAAAAATGGCATTGGATTAACTTTTGTGTGAGCCAATGTTTGGCATAAAAAATATGAAGAAGTAATTGACTAAAAATATGATGCTTATGTATTTTTTGTTATCGCTAGTAACACAGGAATATGTATATTAAGGACTTATCCCATTGATTAGTTCAGTAAATTAATACAGTGTTCTGAATTAAATTGATGTAACAAAACAGTTACTAGTAAAATATTGTTTAACGTTTGAAAATAATCTGTAAAGATGTTCTTTTTTGTTCTAACTCCAAAGTCATGTTAGTTGTAAGTTGTGCAAATCGATTGATTTTAGACCTAAAAGACAAGGTTTTAAGTTCTGTTTTATAATGCTCAAATATACAGTATCTTTCAGAAAGTCTTAGCGCGTCAAGTATAGACATACCATAGATTAATTAATCTGTAAGAATTGACATCTGTATAATATACTATAAAATCACTTCATATTCTGGTATATTTATAAGTCGCTGTATTGTACTAGAAATGTATACAAATATCTACTCTCATATCAAATTTGTACAGTATTTGGCCTAATTTAATATATAATTTCTCCTTTTCAAGTGTAAGCAGAGATGTAACTCACATTTCGGTAGTTGTTAGGTTCTGTATAATAGCCATCAAACATTTTGAGCACATTACCACAGTACAAAATTCCTCTCTGCTGTGGGGTATTCAAGTTTGGTCTCTATTATAATCGGGTGAGATTATATTGCCATTGACCGGACATAATTCCTGACTCCAGTCCGATACTGAGCAGAAAAACTCTATATGACTTTATTGTATAAATATCTTGGATTCGGGAAATGAGCCCGATTCCTCAGACTGATTTTAGTACTGCGTACGCTATACGACTTCGTCATCGAAGTGTTCATGATATAAATAATAGTATCTATTATATTCTGCGTGAAATAGTGATAACTGTAGTCTGTGTATACTATACTATGTGTTTTATAGTATACTATGTACAATTTTTGCCTTAGTAGGGCCTAAAGCTAATTGCTAGGTGTTCTAAAAGGAATTATTTGTACTGCTAGGCACGGGTCTCCTCTACTACTGAGAGGGTTTAGGTCTTAGTCTACGACATTGGCCTAGTGCGGATTGGTAGACTTCACACGCCCTCAAAACTCCTACAGAGAACTTCTCAAGTGTGCAGGTTTCCTGACGATATTTTCCTTTACTGTTAGGAAGTGATAATTCACAAAAAATACACAAATAATTTAAGAAAAGTCAGGAGCATACCCTTGGGTTTTGATTCCGCGGATATTCGTCTGTACAGTGTGTTCCGCTTCCAAATAGGCCCTTTTAAAAAGTAAGACGTGGGTAGATACTTATTTACATTTCTAAAACTAGGTTTTTGCATGGTTATTGTCACATACAAAGAAAAAGTCGGTTTGCATATTGTTGGCAAAATTGTAAATATTTTAGTATAAGGTGAAAAATTGTTTCTCATTAAATACTAGAAAATATGTGTGTGTTTTATTTATTTCCCATTTACATCATAATATCACAGTGTTAACTAACCGCCATTTTGAATAAATGACCACAATCCTTTTTTCGAACTATTTCAAAAATGGACCAATCAGAACAGTGTTTTTAAACATGCTTACAATTTAGTTATTTTGTGATTGGTTCATTCTGGGATCGGAATGAAGATTAAGATTGAGATCGTTTAGTGAAAACGGCTGTAAATGGTTAACAATTTTGCACGTGCCATGTGCGAATATATTACGAAAGGTTTATACAAAAGTCGTTTTATCAGCTTTGTCAATTTTCTAGTCAAGGAGCATTGTTTTGTTCAAGTTGGAATAGTACTTATAAGCAAGTATTTAATCTTATCTTCAGTTTGAAACTGTTTTGTCTGCTATACGTTGTATCATTTCATAGTTGTTTAAAGCTAAACAGCGTCTTGTGAGAAAGCCTTTAGATTTATGTTCTTGTCTGTAATAAGCAATTTAATTGTTTAGGTAAACTCTATAAGCGAATATTATTTCCTATCGGTTTCTTGATATTTCTACTAAAGCTGTTTTTTTTTTAGTTGTCAAATTTATTGCTTAGTTTTCTCTTGCTTCTTACAAATCTATTCTACTTTAATAAATCCAATTCCATCTCTGACACAAAATTGAATATCTTAGACTTGACAATAACTTGTTGCATTGGCGGGAACTTTTTAACAGTGACCGCCATGCTGCTAAAGAACTTGTCTATCTCATCTTCCTCATCCTTTTTCTCTTTCTTTTCTAACAAATATTCCATTAGTAAAGTCGTTACTGACGTTTCCTTCTCCGACTTCCTTTTATAAGTTTTAGTTTTAAACCTCTTTTTGGGAGTGGACGTTATAGAATCTGGATTACTGTAGCTGTCTGACGGCGCTTGATTCAACGAATCGTCTTCCATAGATAAGAATTGGGCGACATCATAATCTTCGTTGTCTGTGGTCGTTTGTTTGCGTTCTTTGTAATGGGGTATGAGGAAGGCCATTTGGTCCTCGTAAATCCATTTCCTTTGTACGGTTTCGTTGCCTTTTGTTTTCTTCTTTTTCATGGATCTGCGATGTGCCTCTCGTAAATTAAACCATGTTTTTCTGCAGTTTTGTTCTGTAAGGACATTGAAGTGTTAGATTTTGTCCAAGCTTAGAAGATTTCGTAAATGATATTTTTATTCTTCCAACAATTGAAGACAGGACGAACTAGACGGCATCGCGTAGGGCGGTTGTCTAGGACGACTAAGCACTTTTTAATGTGCCAAAAATTACTACTGCGGAGTTTTAGATAGATTTGTCATTAAAATTAAGTCCAGCTAACCGTGTTCAGCCCATCATCGTCCGCCAATTAGCAAATTAGAGAATCTAATTTGCGAAAATCTAATTTGCATTGTCAGCAAATTAGATTTACTTAAATTTGTCTTCATACAAAAAGAAGTGTTGAGTTCAAGACGTTATCTACAGCAAAATTCATTTTCTTAGATTCATAAAAATAAACGTAAACTTTATGATATAGGAAATTTATTACAATACTTAATTAAAATAGTAGTTGCTATCAAAAAAAAAAAATAAACAAATTGGGAATATGACTATTGTTTATACCACTAACGCCACCTGGAGAAGAAATAAAGATCAACACTGGCCGGTTTCAGTATTTTTCGCAGATAATTGGGTAGATTAACTTTTATCTTAAAATCAACCAAATAGACGACAAAATGAATGAATAAAATTGAACGTTGAAACTGAAACATTACTTTAGCATTCTAAATATTTTTAGGTTACGACATTTAAAAACAGCCGGATAATTTAAAAATAACGATTCAGTGACGTTTGAAAATCGAACCCAAGAATAATAGCAAGATACCTACTCTCGACAACGGAAATTGACAGAAGGCAAAATATGTAAACAGCGTGTAAGTTAAAATAATTTACCTTTTTCTCCCATATCGTACGCTATTTGTTTCCAAGCTTCGTCTTTCTTCTTCGTATCGCTGTACCGCACATCGCTCATGTCGTATAAGAAAGGGTACTTGCTTATTTCTTCTATTAATGCTTCTTTGTCCATAGTTCACGAGGTAAGTGGTACCTGCTTGGTAATGGCGCATAAGCGACTGCGTTGCGGATGGAGGGTTGGGGAAGCGCCACCCGGCGGGAAAAGTAGGGTTGGCACGTTTTTTAAATTGCTATTTTGTGCCAAGACATCTTATGATTATGCGAATTAGCTTGTTAAAATAAATCGTAGAAAATTGTAAAAGGGAAGGGAATGATTATTTAATTTGTCAATCATCGCCTATATCTTTTGTTTTCTATAATTTTAGAAATGGGTTTTAATTTTTAGATAATAAATAATATACGCTATAAATATAGTTAAAGATTTAAAGTCATATATGTAGGAAAAATGCCCATATATTTATGCTGTCGAGTTTAATAGACTTACAAAAGTATGATAATAATTGTTTGAATATAAAGGATTAAGTATATCGTACAGTATTTATTCTTCCTTCTTACATATTAAAATGCAATTATAAAATTTCTTTAGGTAGCGACTTTATTTGAGTAATAATTAAATATGCTCAAGTACCTTATCATAAGCGTAACTATATTTGCCTACATGATCAATGAAGTATTTTATTTATTTATTTATTTAAGTATTGTTTAATTTTTGTACTAGGTATATCAAAACTTTTCCGAATTCATTAAATTGCAGTGAAATATTTTTTTTTTTTATTAAAGTGCAGTGATAGCCCTAGATAATCGCGAGGGGTCTGCCCGCCGACGGCGCGGGACCGACGGGCGGTATGCGCAGCTCGATTTATAACGAGCCAAGCGAATGTAACCTTTATGGTAGCGACGCGATATTGTGACGATGCAATGCTGAATACTAGTCATTTATATCACAATAAAGGGATTCTTACTGTCCAATTGTAGTTAATGGATGTATATATTTTTAAGTACACTTGGATTTTTAGGTACTCAAATGATTTCCATGCGGGCTGAGTTAGTGATAGAGCGAATTGAATAAAATATGAATTTGATTATTTTCCTCATCTCTTTTACGTGATGACTTGCCCATTTTTGCTGCAAATTAATCAAAATGTTGCTCTACCAATTGTTTAAACCTCTGTTTCAGTTTCTTTTTTTTCGGGCTCTGTAAACTATCCCCGCTGCACCTTATGGTAAGTGGAGTGGGGTCCAATAGAATGTCGACTGACGAGAAATGATTACCCCTCGGCAGGCTATACAATTATACCGGCCTTTTGGAGCCCGATATACACAGGCTGATCCCGGAATGCGACACACTTACTTGGGCCACTATGGCGGGTTTTAACACCTTATGTACGGTGGTAGCTATTCGGGCCGATATAAAATATATCCTACCACCTAGTTTAGAATTCAACAATTATAATAATAAAGAATCAAAAACACCAAACTTCGTTATAAATAAACGTTTATGTTCAAATCCAATATAAACACAACAGTCATGCTATTACAAATCTAATAAGTATGACAAAAACTTTGGAATGCACAGAAATTCCGGTGCTCTCTCAGTCCCATATACAGCTCCAAACTACGAAATGTCACCGTTACGGCTCGCATTATCTATAATTTAGCTAATTAGAATAATGATTCAGTTACCGTAAACGGAGCCGACGGCGCCGGGCCGCGGGTTCCAAGCCGGACGCACCAGTTTCTTTACCGTAAACGATGTGAAATGGACGTCTATATCCAACTACGACTCAGAAACTGTTTAGTGTAAAAATAGAGTTAGCATTTCATTTCAAAAGGTTTATGAGTTATTTGCTAGATTATGTAGTAAGATCGGGAAATTCAAGCAAATTTTATGAATATTTCAGTTACTTGAAATATAAATATATTTAGATTTCTAAAGGGCAGTCAGAGTAATTTCTACTTTACTGAGTTTTATTGTGATGTATTATGGAGCAATCTTTTCGCCATATCACGCATTCCAGCCTCGGTAACTTAATCTAATCGAAGACATAAATCACAGTTCAGCTATCCCCTCCCAACTTTTCTCCAGGGTCCTGCAGCTGCTACACGGGGAATTCTAGTATTCCATTCGCATGCTCCCCCGGTGTTGACATTCCAGTATCGCATTCACAAGCTCCCCCGTTGTTGACTGCAGTGTCCAAAACCCAAATAAAAACAACTGAAGCCTTATTAAAACACACAATTTAGCCCACGCGGAGGACCAATAAGGCATATATGGAAGTCAATATGGTCGAATGTGCGAAGCTTCTGTTGCTACCTCACTAATTGTTACAGCAAACAAGAATGACATATAATGTAAGCGAAAAAGTAAAAGTCATGACTCGCGAGCGGTGACATCGGACGCACGCTAAACTAAGGAACTTTCATTTTTAAATTTTAACAAACGAACTGTTAATAGATTGCACTAATGTGGAATTTACGGGCATCATTGGTTTAAGAATTTCGAGGTTAGCTAGTATTTACTTGAATTAGATTATGAACACAAAATTTCTGGATTCGAATCAGATCAGGAAATTAAAATTTGTCAGTTCTCCTATACGGAAATAGCGCCATTTTGATAGATGGTTCTGTGCCTTATGCTTCTTCCTATGGGGGTGTTGCCGTATGATTGTATTAAGCAAGTCATTTGAACGATAGTTGAAGATTATCAGATTATACGAAATCAAATAGTTAAGCAGCGATGGCATGCTGGTTGTCTGTAGTAATTAATTTGTCCTATTTATATTGTTGACATAAGTATCACTAACTTGACTGTATTATAAAGATTAACTGCAATATTCCACACGTTTCACAAAATGGCTAAAAACGTTTGTATTTTTAACCAATTACGACATTTTTATGAATGGAGAAAAAATGGAAATATCTAAGGTCATAGGCGACATACGGTAAATACGACAAATAAGCGTTTTAGCACGAAACCGCTAAACTGCGTGGGCGGCGCGTCCGCGAGACTCACCCAATCGTGGGACCGTGGGGTCAACACTCGACAACAACTTTGATATATTGGATTTTTCACGAACATTAATTTCTTAAAAAACACGCGGCGATAGTCTAGTTGGGTGTGGAACGGACTGCCGAGACGAATGTCCGCAGGTTCAAATCCCAAGGACACACACCTTTGACTTTTCAAAAAAATTATGTGTGAATTATCACTTACTTTAAAGGTGAAGGAAAACATCGTGAGAAAACCTGCATATCTGAAAAATTCTCTATAGGAATTTTCGAAGGTGTGTGAAGTCTACCGATCCGTACTGGGCCAGCGTGGTGGACTAAGGCCTAATCCCTCTCAGTAGTAGAAGAGGCCCGTGACCAACAGTGGGACAGTATATAATACAGGGCTGATATTATTATTATTAATTTCTTACGCCAGATATGGCGATAGACTCGTCCTCTCTCATATTTGGAGACTGAATACATATTATGACGATTGCATCTCTAATTTACTGCTAACGCGTCCTTTTCTTCTGACGAGTCATTATCAATAATCAAAATCATGATGGATATTACTTTTTATTACTAAGTATTTTAATTTAATTGACTACTAATATTTGCGTGTCAAAAATGATAGATTATGTGACACTATTGGTTTATAATATCTTTATGTAACCATAATTACTTAATAATATTTTTTTTCATTTCATTTAATATTAAACACCATATAGGTCAACTTGTCACTTGCCTGCCTATACGGTAAATAAAAAAAAATAGCTTTTGTTTCCGCCTTACACGTTCAATAGTTACATGAAGCAAAGCACATGTTCCTCACAGATTTTGTAGCATCCTTTCTTCTAAATTTATGTCCAATATATTTTCCAGAACTTAGCCATCAGAAACACACCAATTTTACAATAATGCACAGGTTTTCTTCTAAATTATCGGAATAGTTTGAACGCTTCTGTATTGCGTGTACGTATTCACATGACGTCGGGAGCTCGCTGCGCACTTTTCAAATCGATAGCTAATTATCGATATTGCCATTGGTCTAAGAAAAAAAAGGCAAAAGAACATTGATATAAAAGGCACGTTTTGTATTAAAATGAGTAATGTTGACAAATTGCCCTTTATTACCCTCATTTTGGCATCAAACCTACTGTAAATGTGAGTTATTTGTATATTTATGTAACAATACTACCTCTATATTATATACTGCCCACTGCTGAGCCCTAAACTACTACTGAGAGGGTTAAGACCTTAGTCAACCACGCCGCATACTGCGAGTTGGCAGACTTCAAACAACTTCGAATACGAGTTAATGATCACGTCATGTGGCTTAATTTTGTTCTTCTCTAAGTCTTAAGCTTTATGAATACAGATGGAGTCTCCAATGACATTAATCAGGTAGGCTAAACGAGCTATACATTGCGCACCAATCTGTAATTGTGTTAGTTGACAAATTATATGACTTGTTTTTGTTATAAAGAGTAGATTAAGAAGAAAATCAGAAGCTGAGCTACTCTCTGTATATACAGTTTTTTTTATAATCTGCGTATTACCACCTGGCTTCAAAGGCTGTCTTATCTTTTTATTGCTACCAAACAGGAAAGTGAATCAAATGTTCAGTTAATCTCTTTACAAGGTAATTAAGATTGTTTGTATAGTTTGTGTATTACTTGGCTTCAAAGGTTGTC
This sequence comes from Manduca sexta, assembly GCF_014839805.1. NCBI lineage: Eukaryota > Metazoa > Arthropoda > Insecta > Lepidoptera > Sphingidae > Manduca > Manduca sexta. The sequence goes on along the minus strand of NC_051120.1, from coordinate 11,374,091 downwards.
ATATCTTTATTGTTTTTAAGCAGTCGATCGTTAAAACTGACTTCAATAATTTCTACAAAATATTTGTTAAAGTACATGTTTGTATTTTCCGCTTGCAAGTCTGTTTAGGTTTTAAAACATCACTGTATTCAGAGAGGCGATCGGTCATCAAAATTGAATCAAATCCTTTCTACAAATGCATGAAAATATATGATATACCAATCCTATATTAGATATAAGAGTATATGGAAGATTAACAAACTCTCAATTCAGGGTCATGATTACTTTGAAGAGTCTTGTTACTAATTATAAGTAGAGCGTCACGAAACTATGAAAGTTATTACAACGCACATAAACCAAGTAAATGTTCAGTTGTTAATTAGTGTAAAAGTGAATTTATATCTTCAAACAACGATATTCGGTGAGAGATATATTAGAAGTTAGCATAAGTGGTCCTAGAAATGCAAATAAATATTTACCTACCTGCCTATTATGTATAATGTATGGTATGAGTATACAGTTATTTAAAAACTGCTAAAAACAAATATTCGATAAGTGTATTTAAGTTTGAAAAGTTATATATTCAATATTTTATGTTTTTTGAACTGAAAATATTTGATGCCTAGTTCTAATTAATATAAATATAACTCAATCCTCATCTAATGCCATCCAAGTTCATCTTTTAATAACAAAACTACTCTCGTGTTGCTGGACTCATCGAAGCCCACATTCCCGAACCAATGATTAGATTTAATCAATTGTTATAACAGAACCTTCGACACACTCCAATGAAAGTCACCGCACACCATTCAAGCCGGCACGCCACACCTTTCTTTTTACGGCGGCCAGTATCGACTCACGCGACTCGCCGCGCGCACGCGCCATGCTCTCCTCTCCCTGACAGTTGAGTGACAGTTCCCTGTGACAGTTTGACAGTGACAGCCATGACAGTGTCACGTGTGCTCGTCATCCTGGTGCTCCTGGTGGGTTGTCAGTGCCAGGATGATTTCCTATCGTCGCTCTTTTCCGGTAAGTAACTTTCTCCGAGATAGGTCGGGTTGGAGGGGAGTGTCCGATGGCCTCATTTATAGTTCTGGACCATTCTGAGGTCTGTGCATCCTGTGATCTGATAAAAGGTTCTTTTTTGTGGAAAAAGGCCGTTAGACGCATAAATTCACGGCGGAAAACAACTTGCCGCGTCTCGGAAAACAGTTATGTTTGCACATACGTTGTTTTTAAGTTATTTATTTTTTTGCTATTTATTCGTAAATGGGTGCGCTGTATTGATTTTACAATACGTGTGTCTAAAGTATTTTATTTATGACAAGCGTATAAATAAAAATACCAGAGACCTTTTAACGACAACATTGCGAACAGCTAGTAATGTTCTCACACATATTTTTTTATGACCGGTACTGTTAATGTATACTGTCTCACGATTGTAAATCATAGAAGAGTATACTATACTATATACGTTAAATATGCTATAAAAAATGCAACCTTAAAGAACATTACCAAAGGATTAAATTTGCAAAAAAACAATTTATTTTGCAATACTACTTTATTATGATTCAATGCTTTCACTGTCAAAATTCACTACTTTTATCATTTGGTTCGCTTGTATACTGTAATCATTAACTTTACAATACTTGTTGGCGAATTTATAGATATTTTAATAAAATATTTAGTTCTTTTACTAAAGAGCTTTTCGTACAAATAGTAGAAACAATTTCTTCAGTTTTAAAATTACGAATGTAACGGATTTTCATATAAAAATACTTCATAAATACTAACTTAAATATAATTTCCTATTAACTACCCCATCTTTTTGCCGTTGGTACATTAAGAGTCCACCTTATCATGTATTGTAGTCTTTACCTTAAACTGATTTTGAAAAGAGCAACACCAGGGTTTCTTGCCCGTTCTTCCTTGGTGGTAGAGTTAATATTGACGGAATCTAAATAATGTATAACATTTTACGGATTCAAATAAATCATTTCATTTCATTTCATTACCAGTTCGCATGCTTTGTGAGGAACAATACAACAGTGGAAACATTTGAATTTATAATAACCAACACTAAAATGAACATTACATGTTAGAAGCTTGTTTTTGTTCATGATTATCGTGTAAATGCTTCCTGGTATAATAATAATTCCAGTAATGTATTATATATTGTCCCACTGGTGAGGACGGGTCTTACGACTGAGAGGGTTTTTCACTTGAGTCTACTACACTGACCCAATGCGAGTTGGCATAAGTTCTTAAAGAGATCTTTTCAGGTATATAGGTGTAATTACGATGGTTTCCTTCACCATGTAACCAAGGAATAAATTACAATGAATACATATATAACTAGAAAATTCAGAGGTGTGTGCCCTTGGGATTTGAACCTGCGGACATTCGGTTCGGCAGTCCGTTCCACTCCCAACTAGGCTATTGCCGTTTATGCTACCTATCAGTTAGTATAATATAACAGAAAAATACACAAGTCGCACTGTTACTATGCATCGTATTAGCAATTACTACATGTCCTCTCTACATAAGCTGATAACTGTAACTATAAGACGATCTCAAAGGTTATCTTCGAATTGAATTCTAAATAAAACAAATCAAAACTCGCCTGTAAACATATTACATACAATCATCCCTTATTGTTCCAAAGGCTACGCTAGTGCACCCACTTTTCGATACTATATATATATTTGCTGGTGGTAGAACATATTTTATATCCGCCCGGATAGCGACCGCCATACACAAGGTATTAAAACCCACCATAGTGGTTCACGTAAGTGCATCGCCTTCCAGGATCAGCAGTGTAGATCCGGTTCCAACAGGCCGGCATATGTTGACTGTCGACGGTTAATCATCTCTCGTTAGTTGACATTCTATTGGACAACACTTCACTTACCACCAGGTGCAGTGGAATCTTTGCCATGCCCATAAAAACCATACTGAGCGGATACATCCTATTTTTTTAATTACATAGAAAGAAAGAAAGAAAGAAAAATACATTTATTGGCCACAGATTGGTCGGTAAACATAAATTAGTAAATAAAACTTAATATTAAAAATTATATAAAGAGGAAAAAAAACAAAATGAAAATACAGTTTGGAGGAATTTTATATATGGATGGTATATGTCCCACCACAACAGTGCCAATAGGATCTGGATCAGTATAAGCCAAACAGTCATCCAGACCATAGAGTAACGTCACTCATATAAAAAAATCATCTATAAAGCTATCCAAAATATGACCCTACGGATCCAGTTTTAGCTGCACAAAGCAACCCACATTCTACTTTGGCGCCACTAATTATAGACTTCGGTTGTACTCGATACAAACATTGTTATTGTAAGCACGTGCATCACCTTCTTAGTCTTTGAGAGCAGTGCACTTTACTAATGAGTTAGAAACCTCAGGCCAGGAGTTAGTCATCACATACAGTACTATACCCTGAATACTACAATAAACAACCCTAAAAAAATTAATGTATTGTCAGTTCACTGTGTTTTCCATTATACGAAGATCATCTCGTCATTTTATAAATTACTAGCTTTTGCCCGCCGTACATGAAAAAAAAATCTGGTATAAAAGTACTGCTTCATATTTGTCCGGGATAAAAAGTATAGCAATCAGATTCAATGTACCTTCCTATTAGTGAAAGAATTTTCTAAATCGGTCCAGTAGTTCCAGACATTAGCTTATAAACAAACAATCTCACAAACATTACCTTTTTATTTTATTAATACAGATATTTACTGCTGCACAGAAACCTATCTATTAAAAAGGGGCAGACTTTATAAACTCCTGAAATTTCCATGTAGGTCCAATTCTCATTAATGCAAGTTTCCTCACGATATCTTTCTCAATACTTCGATAAACAAAGAAACGTAACCTTGAACAATAAGGAAGCTATCTCATGAAATAGAGAACAAATAAAAAAATCTGTTTATCTCATATTTATTTCTTTTTTATTTTATTCCATTTTGAATTTAATTTTATGCCTGTTCAGGGTTAAATTCCTTCTCGTGGATTCATTTCTTACCATTTTAACGGTGATGGACGTGCCATAAGTGCAACTTTGTTCGCCTACGTGATAAATAAATTATTTTATTTATTTATTCGCTCTATAAGTATCCGTGCTGGTGTATGTAACAAAGAAAACAATTAAAGGAGTTTATCTCCTGATTACATCGCACTGAGTAGTAAATCCGTGCCTGTATATGTTGCTAATCATAATTGATTCACACACGTTACTCCGCTATTGGTGGCAGGTTGCGTGGTATATGGTGTATAACGGTGAACGTTCCGTTAAGTGTGCGGGCAGCGCGGTGCGCGTGAGTCGGGCTGGCGTTATCAATAACGTAAACAAGTGGGACGATAATGTTGGGTATTGGTGGTAAATTATTTGGATTTTGGATACTGTAAGCTTTAGGGCTTTGTAATAAAACTGAATATTATACTTGATTACACACGCTTAGGGATTTTGTCTCTGAAAGGATAGGCAGAGGCGCAACTAGTGCACTCACTTTCCGCCATGTGTTTCGTCCCATGATAGAATAAGGGGTGAACCTATCACCATATCGAGCACAATTTCTAGACTACGGATACTGAGTCGAAAAACCTAACATTGCCCGACCCGAGCACTGAACCCGAGCTCTCAGCACTGCAGTCGTAACATAATACAACTACGCTACCGAGGCAGTAATTTCAAAAATGTCTTACATTTCTACCACAAAATTATAAAAGTATACTTTTGAAAATATTTTCTAGTTTAATTGCGATTTTGAACCAGTTCATTGTAATAAAGCAATTCGTTCTAGTTATTTAATAAATTCAACGTCCGTACAAAAGACATCAACGCGTTCACTTCAGTGGTTCAAACATTATTTTCACTCATTATTTGAAATGTTTCCTCTTTTTATGTAAATAGAGAATAAGTAAAATATGTTACTCACTTATTATGATGAATAACAGACTGCATGGTTGTGGGTACCATCTCAAATATTTCAATTACATGGATATAACTTCCATTCACCGTAAAGGAAAAATCTACGAGGAAATTTGCTTACCTGAGGGTTATATGAATATAATATATAAGTTTAGAATATATATAAGTTTACTTATCATTGCAGAAGCGTCTATACAACCAGATTCCTACCGGCTTCCCTTTTAGGTTTATTTACGTTCGTCTTAGTTTTTGTTTTCTGATAAATTGGCCGCGATATGTTGAGCTCAAACAATTTTTTGCCTCGGGTTACCTTTTGAAAATTTCACAATACGCATTACTATTATTAAGTTAACGGAGAGGAGAGATCTAATCTCTTCTGGATGGCTATGCTCAGTAGTGGCACATTATATAATAATACTTTTGTTTAATTTAATGTGTAGCTATAATATTATGAAGATCTTGTCACTTGTATGATGATTGTATGATTTCATTATATGACTTACACCAGAGGAAGTAGTTTTAACCACTAATTACGAAGCATTCGCATACAATATATTTCCTGAAAATACTCGAAAGAGATTTTCTCGACCGATAAACACTGTTGTGTTAATGTTAAATAATTATGATTACTATTACTATGTAAAAGTTGCAATTATTCATGTTACTATATTTGTTTATACATTTTATATTAATTTATTTGTTGAAAGATTATATTAAGTATAATTTTACAAATCGTCGAGACTCAAGTGACGTATTATCTTGTTTGTCGATATTATGTATAATTAGTCACATTGCCAAGCCAACTACGTATCAGATATTAAACTATCAACTCTTTAATAGTTTTAGTTATTTGATATTTTATTATTGTTGTCATTAGTATTTTTAAAATTGACATTGAGATTATATTGTTAGAAGTGCTTTGGCCAAGTGCTGTAAACTTTCATTACATTTATACATTTAAGCCACAGAGTAATTCAGTAGCAAAAGGTGAAACTTTCAGAAAGGGAACACAACATATAGGTACTAATATGCATAAATGTTGTCTGCAAATCATTCTAATGATCATTAGATTCTACATAAATACCACATGAATGGAAGCCGCCAGGAATCGTCTTATATGGAGTCTTCGCCACTGCAGAGAATGCCAAACAGTCAAACGAAATAATAATCAATATCGTATCGTATCGTATTGTATCAGCCTATAATGTCCCAATGTTGGGCAAAGGCCTCCCCAAGATCCTTCCATGAATCACGATCCTGCGCCATAGTGAACCAGTTATTTTTAAATGAATCAAGTTCGTCCCGCCATCTCTTCTTTGGTCTGCCGCAACGCCTACGAGCATTGTATAAACCAATAATCAATAAACATGTGAAAATAACAAACCTTTTTTTCATAGTCCGCCAAATAAATCAAGCTCACAAAAAGATCCACTCTATAAGGAAAATCAACATTTTAAAACGCATTAAATATTCAGATATTTTGTGGCCGTTATTATACCGCAAAATTTATGTATAAACGGTTCTAATATATCAATTTGTTGTTTGATTTTAATTCTGAAACCGGCGCGAACCTGTTGGCACCTGTGTCTTGAAACCGCGCCATATTAATTGCAATCGATCAACACGACGTCGCGGGTAGTGCAGACAGGTGGGCGTTCTGCAAAATGTCTAGGAGGTTATTTTTCAAAAGTTTAGATGGTTAATAAATAAATTAGAATTGAACTGACATTAGAATCAGTTCATTTTAAATTATTTTAAGTTGTAATTTTCTTGCAAATTAAAAAAAAAACAAATTGCCAATTTGACTTTGATATAAAATACTTTGTAGGAAAAAAATTATATAAACATTTTATAAAACCAAAGAGAACCACATGTTATATTAGCATTGTTATTTTTCAGGTCAAATTGAAACATAGATATTATCCCTATCAATAAACACGATAACAATTTCTTACATCAATTCATTTAAGAGTCACAAAGCACGCAAGATAATCACAATATTTACAACTCCTTAATGAATCCAGCCTTTTCTCAAAACACCTGACCGCACGCCGGTCAGCCGGCGACGACTCGTCTATATGACTTTCTCTTACAACCCCCTCACCCCTCCACATCCGAGCCGCTACATTACGCGCTGACTTGATTTACCCAGATTTGCGTAAGTTTGGGGATATTTCAACTGTTTTTCATTTATTCGTCATTTAAATAATAGGCAGTTAAAATATTTTATATATTTACCGAAACTATAATAATTAAAACGGGTCTCCTACAAAATCATACTTTTTTATTTACGACCCGTGTGGGAGCCATTGAAATAATAAAACACGTACCTACGTCTGTTTTAGTTATACATTGTCTTGTCTCGTTATATCGAGTGACATTTAATGCCGGAGGAAGCGAGAGAAAACATTATATAATTATGACGAGAGGTGATAATATATAATTTTAGAAACGGTAGTATCAAAATATGTTTGTGTATTTCCAGCGAAATTCCGAGGGTTTTTCGTTATCAGCATTTCAGTGATAGTGTATCTTATCCATTAATTGTATGCAAGTTATAGAAAGATTTTGGGTTCAAGGGCTTACGGAGATTCACAGTCCAAGTAGCTTTACTTAAGCTACTTACTTTTTAACACCGTGGATTCTCTAAATAGCTTACATGCAATAATAAACCTTAATACATATTCAAATAGCCAGCTACCAACAGTATTTACCACAAATCATTGTCAAGAAGCCAATGTGGATATAACATGCATTTTCGACTGGTGTGTCTGAATTTTTCTCTTAAATCTTATCTCAAACGTCGTCGCATTCAATGCGCCGGCGCAAACGACCGTAGTGAACCGACTACAAAAGATTTATGAGCGGCTCGTTAAAAGCTGCGTAAATTACAGCCTCGTCTGTCTCTTTTACTCCTGTGGCTTTTGTGAAGTTGGGAAAAAGACGGAGATATGGTACAGAGATAGCACCGTTTGATCGATCTTTGTGAAAGCTAAACGACGGTGAGGAATTTTTGCTAATGGCCTTAATGTTATGAATCATTGTGTTTACTGTTATTATGATTTGATTAAGATTTTAAAGTCGTCAAGTGCTTAATATTTTTGGTTTTTTATTGGTACAGTATTTCGTTTGCGAAGATGTTTGTAAACAATCCAACCGTTGAATAACCTATGACACTTTCTAACCTACATTATACACTAGAAAAATACAATAGGACATTATGGGAGCAAAAATACTAACTTAACCACGAGCAGAAGCTTTACAAGAAACTAAAAGCGCAATGATCAATCCAAAAACACAGGAACAGTAAGACAATGCATCTAATTTATCAATCAGAATGTCATGCGCTCACGGCCTTGCGTTGGACATGTAGACGAGGCACGTCAGACGTCCCTTGAATACTTAATGCTTAGTACAGGAACAGACGATAGTTTAAATTATTGTAGATACTTGCAGTTGCAGTTTAATTTCATCTTGAGAGCTGGTGAGATTTGGAACTTCTTTACACATGACACGATCGAAGCGGGTTATTTTTGGTTTAAAGTCTTGTTTTCTATAAATGTCAATAGTTTGTGATTTTAATTGTGGTAAAGAAAAATATCAAGATATATTGTGTTGGGAGAAGGAATAAGTCATTTGTGGAATGGTCAACGAAGTACATTCTCGAAATCTTCAAGATAAACACAAAGCTTTGAAATCAGAAACACTCGAGATTGCAAACTACCCAGGACTTAAAAATATAATTAGACAGTAGTAATACAAGAATAACAATTACAAACAGTCGAAAAATCTTTTGGAAGAACTAAAGTACAATAGTATGTTGTAGTTACATGTAGTACTAACATGGCATATTAAGTGTCAGCATTGTCAACGACCTTGCCCGGCCTGAAAACAAGTTAGACCTAGTTAGACAGGTCGTAAACGAAGAGCTAGGTGAAGTGGAAAATGTACTGGCATCTAAGAGAATCGCCGTATAACCGAGACATGTTCCGCAAATAGCAAGAGGTGCTGAGACACCGGTGTTAAAGAATTAATTATTTATAACATGACTTGCTAAAATATACAGTAATATAATAGCGGACTTAATGACCTATTTCAAATGTTTTTTTATTTATAATCAAGCAATTTTGTGCTAGCACATATTCACATTTTCCACATCCATTTTTCATATTCCATCAAGGAGGTGTTATCGTTTCAAACGTATACGAAGGAAGCAGTAGATAGCTCCTGTTGTTTACTTTAGTTGTAAGTTGAATATTGCTGATGGACGTCTCGCAAGGGCCTTATTTATAACCTTAAAGAAGTCCAGCGTACACTTATCTGTCCGTACAACGAAATGAGTAGCAACTCAAATACCACCAATTTTCTTTTATTTCTTTGAATGACGTGACGAGCTTGCCATTCGCCTGATGGTAAGCGATATGAATGCCCATAAACAGTAGAAACACCATCAAACACCTTGAATTATCCATCCAAAGACATGAGATGTTAAGTCTTATTATGTCCAGTAGTTAAACTGCCTACAATATCCTTCAAACCGGAACACAACATTACATTCTGTGCTATATCATTACCTGATCAGACTAAATATTATTCCTAGCAATATAATGCCCAATAATTAACCTATCTGCTGCTTGTTTAAACATGAATAGTAGTGCTTCCAATTGCTATAGTAATCTATATATTAAAAACCAGATCTACCCAAAAACTACCAATTAATGTAAACATTGTTATTCTCTAATTTTCCTCCGATTCTATGCTTCGTGATCGATACATTCAAATGGCATTAATGGAGAAACCCGGATGACGTATCGAGTTAGGTTATAATTGTCAATGCGTGTCACAAGTATTGGACGGCTTATGAGTGAGTCAACAATTGATGCAACTAAAACTATTGTTCTTACGCGAATTCATTATACTTTAAGTTAAATTGTTCGCGTTATGTATTCATACAACAAGGACTAAATTGTATTTAAATTTTTGTTCAAATAAAATACAACGTAAATTGTTTAGAGACAAATTATAATTTGTAATATTAGGTAAAGATTTTGAAGACAGGTTAAGATGTTTAAGAGAGTACTGCCCTTAAATATCTTGATAATTAAACGGAATCTACAATTCGACATTAAAATTCCTTAAACTTAACCACCCTTACGAGAATATTATACGACGAACGAGGGTTTTCTAGCGAGTATTGGTTTAGGAGGTAGGTTAGCACCTGTTCGGATAGATAAGTCCACCGACAATAAAAAAAACTTGTCAGTTCTTCACTGCCATAGTTACGGTCATACAGTTGTTTATCAGCATTGAACTATACCTTAAGTTGTAAGATTAGATGAAACAAGAATAAAATAAGAAATTATTGGTACACTTTCCTGTCAGTAACATAGATTTAGTTCAATTTCAGTTTTATTTAACATCGCCCTGCATAAATAAAACTGGTCAATTACCAAGAGGTACACTCAAAAACTATTGAACTACCAGCACAACTTTTTACCCCACCATTGTCAAATGCCCAATTCAGCCTGTCAATAAGCTTTCAAAAATAAAATGTCAGCTACAATCGCTTAGCAAAGTACGGGGACAAAAGAGATCCGGACGCCATGCCATCGTAAGGTGGCGCTGAGTCAGCTGTTGCGAGCGTACGCCATATTGGATTTTTATTTTTTAAATTGCTCACTTAGACAAACGATTGATTGCAACGGGGTGATTTTGTTTTTACTGCTTGCAACATCGTTTTGAAAGGTTCGTGTACAAAGGACGCTAGGGGAGAAAATGTTCTTTTTTGAATTCTTTGTTTTTTTAATTTTATTAATCATCCAAAGAGGCGTTCATTGTTTTATTATGACCTCGTGAACGTCTATTCGTAAAAAGTCCCCGCTTATTCATAAAAACCTAATTACTGGTAAATACCGCTTAAGTCAGAAACATAACAAACACAATTAAAACCTCAAATCTAGAATAATTTATATCGGTACGTATTTTAATGAATTTCACATTCATGTAGTATTACATCACCAACATGTTTCTGTAACGCTCAACGAAGGCTCAGTGAGGGCCCGAGAATGTTAATTGAATCCAAATTTTGCATTATTAAAATGAACCAAAATCTTAAGAGCACGTGCGTTGTAAAATTTAGACAATAAATCATCGACATCACAAAAAGAAATGGAAAAGCGCGCGAAAGCAAATATCCACCAGGCGCCAGCAAAAATCACCGCGAGAATTACGCGAGAAACTTTTTTAATAACGCTCCAGATTCAATCTCAATCGGAATATACGTAACAAAAAAGGCTCGACACAACAGTAAGAAAAATGTACAAACATGTCAGGGGACCGGTCCAGGTACGCCATTTTTTATTGAATTGAACACCTATGGACGAGAGGGACGCGCGCTTCCCTACCTTTTCGTACGTGGAGACAACTACAAGAAGAAAATGAGACGGCTGTTGTCTGTCCCGCTCCCACCGACGATGCATTCATGAGGACAAAGAATAAGTAGTAATAAAGACGTGACATTCGTGCAGATGGTTGATAAAAGTTAATACTTGCCAGTTTGTCCGTTCTTAGGCTATTAAAAGGCAAAGAACAGATACGTTGTTACACGCTCTTTAGTTCCCGAATCTCATGAAAGCATTAAAGGAAATGGTTCTCCCGACGATGTCGTATATTGCCCTCCATGTTGGTGGTATCGGCGAGCCTTTTTACTTTTGCTATTGGCGCGAAATTGGGGGGAAAAGAAAATGGCAAACATTCAATGTCTCAATTCGATTCCGCGGAGGAAACTTGATTGCGTCTAAAGTGGTTCCGACGTCCGGAGATACCCAAATAAAAGGTTGCAATTATTTCAAACGCGCCTAATTTTTATTATCGGGACCGTGGACGTTTGGATACCGCCCGAATGTTTTTAAATGACAAATGTTTGGTGATCCATCTGTGCGGCGCGGCGTGCCCGGAGTATGGACCGAGATTCTGTCTCCGGCCAATTAAAGTGAGCGAGCGAGAGATCCGATATATCCACGCCGCCGTCGAGGGACAAGTTCGGGACCCATTTTTACCTGATGTTATTACTAGCGTTGACAGTGGTATTACAAGGGTCGCAAAAGTGTGCGACACTTTACAAATTCTAATATTATTACCGCCTAATGACGCTTAATACGATTTTATGTCTCACGCTCCAAGGACTCCGCTTATACCGTCAGAGCTCGGGAGGATTGTTTTAATATAGACGGTATCAACGTGAATACCGACACGATCTAACGACACCCAGATTCCCTCTTGATGACGGCAAACTTCTCAAATGAGATCCCGAAAATAGCCTTCATGACGATCTCGGAGTCATACGAAACTCGTAAAAGCCTGGCAGCAAGATCCTACTCACCACAGACGCGTAATCTTACATAATTTAACCGTCGTGCCTCTGTTATCGTTACATTTCTCCTTCGACACGCAAATCCAGCCGAATTTATAAAGGCAAAAGTCAGTACGGTGCAAGTTTTCGCGTGAGCAGAATCGTCGGCTTGTTTCAGACGAATTTTGGTGTGGGGAAACTCGTAAACCGGTGTTACGTAAATCGTTCGTTTGTTCAGCTGATTGCTAGATTGAAAAGCTCCATTTTTGCTTTGTAATCTCCTCGGTACACGGGCCGACGCAACTACAAAACTTTTATGACTTCATTTCGCCCATGGAAACTTCAGAATTGATTGACAATGGCTTCCGAACTGTTGTATTGCGAAACCGGCATTGTTTACTTACAACAATAGGTTTAACTTTGGTTTAATACAATTTCAAAAAATAACTTTATTTTGATGCCAAATAAAATGCTATATATGAAAATTTATCTTTACAGTATACATTACAAATTCAACATTATTTAAAATCATCACAAACCGAACAAACTCGCGGCCAATCGGCATTGGCCAATAAAATTTCACTCCATTGTTACAGCCACCAAAATTTCAGCAACGGAGACAATAAAATAGGTCTTGTATTGCCCGAGGCGATTCGATACTTCACGCACCGAGCGCCGTCGTAAAACAATAAAATGTTGCAAAACTCCCAAGATTGCTGTTCTTAACTCTAGGTGGGAGAAAAAGCATAAAAACAGCTTTGGACGGCAATAACTCGCAACTCTAACGCAGTTAAGTATAATAAATGCTTAGGGCACGTCTGCACGAGTGTTAGCGATTAGAATACTTTGATTTTAACTTTTTGGCATGTACAGATGTTTAGACGGTATTATAAAACTTAATACACTGTTAAGGAACTAGAAGATCTTGAACAGTGTTCTAAATAAGTACGTATACAGCTATATCTGGACAAATTAAATACTATTGAAGCACAAGTAACTTTCACCTTTAATCTATATTAGAAGAGCATAAGTATTTTATAATTAAAAGACACAGAAACACGATGTCTCGGCCTCTAATCAAGCCTCTCAGATGGATGATTGACTATCATTTATTGATAAAAAAAAGCCTTTGGAAACCTTTAACCTAAGTGTAACTCAAGCCGAGAGTTCCATGCGAACTAAGCTTTATTCCAACGCTAGAGGTGTTCTAAGGTGATTTAATGAGCAAGTTATTATAACGATTGCAGCCAATCTTTAGTAATGTTTCAAACAGTTCACTACAATCAGAAAACGTGTTCTATTTAACTCATGTTTAGCTGATTATGATAAATTGTATATATTTGAACTTCCTATTTTAGTTATTCTAATACCTAACGATTTAATAATTCAGAATTCAAATATATATACGTGATTGAATTGAGTTAATTGGGATTGTCAAAAAGGAACTTAAGAAAAGAATTACAGCTAACTCTTTAGGAGTAACAACTAATATTAAACAGAGCTCAGTTTATAGACTTCTGAGTACATTGAAAGAATATTTTTCCTTTTCAGCACTAAAAACACTCGAGCGAAACCCAAGACATCCTCCAGACGCGATAAGCACCGAAACCATTGTCTCGGAAAAAAATATTTCAACCAAAAAACACATTAAGATCGCAAAAACAACTCCAGACGAAATGCATTTATACTTTTTCGTCTCGATTGTTTCAAAATGTTAGTGAAACATTAAAAAATCTTTAAAATTACATTCGACTTACATAAATCGCCATTGTGAAATGTTGAATTAAGGTTTTCACTCTATAAATATTCGAGTGGAGTCGATGTGTTCAAGCCTAAAAGCTTTTAGAGATGGCCACGGGTTTCTTAATTGCAATAGATAGTTTTATGGCTGTTTTGATATACAAATTTGGTGGAACTAAAAAGCTTTGAGTTCTCGTACATGTGTAGAATGTTTTAACTAGTAATTTATTAAAAAATATTGGTAATACGATATGTTAAAATATAGTTTCTTTGACGGCACGAGGTTAATGCAGGTCGATTTATTTGTGAGTCCGCTTGAATGTAAATTTTAATTTAAATAGGTCATGATATCTTTTCGTGAATAAATCTCAAACTAAAAGGGTCAACAGTTATTTAAGTGGTAGTAATATATGTGGCGCGAAAGTCTTGACTCCAGGTTCCACGTTTTGGTAAGATTGAAATAACCTTATTTCCATGAATTGGTTGACAATGAACTTACGATAAAAATAGAGACTGCAATACAATTTTTGTTAGTTGATAAGACACGATAAGACATATAATTATTATGTGATATTTGCCTGTGACTGCGCATGCGTGAAAAATATTCCCGGGATAAAAAGTAGCCTACAGCACTCAGATATAAATCAGAAAAAAATAAAATCAGTTTAGTAGTTTCCGAGATTAGCGCGTTTAAACAAACCCTTCAGTTTTATACATTAGTATAGATATACCACGAATTACTTTTGAAACATCATACATTGATATCTAATGTACCCAAGATCGAACTGTACATACTGACGTAACCCACTAGAGCCTTTTTAAATATCTACAAAGTTAATAAATAGAAAGAAAAGCACTCTACTCGCTTTGAATGACGAACATCTTAACATATTTACCATAACACATGCAGCTCGTTCATATTACCACACACTTACTCACATAACTTAAGGTCGAAAATCGAGTAACAATACATTGGTATAGCGGTAATATTCCACATGTACCCTTACTAAACATCACCAAGCTTTTAGTACATTCTGTAATGTGCTATGACTCAATATTTTCTACTTTACGACTGTTTTGAAAAATTGCTTTTAAACATTTACTTGGTACTATAATGCGATTAGTTCAGTGTGGCTTGGGCCTTGGTTTTAAAAACATTTTGTAATGTTTTAATCAGTTAAGTGATAAGGACAGTCATGCGCCTGTTTTATATGTGAAAGGTCCAAAACTTTTTGGCTTATGAGTAATTTGTAATATCGCCTTTGTATAGTAGAAGTAGACCAAACAATGTCACTTGAAAAATTTGAGTACTATAGTTTATCTGATTTTGATGGGTAGAGAAGGTTGCCGAACTTTATGTGAGGTAATGGTCATGTTTTCTAACCATTTACATCCACAGCATTTCAAATAAACAGTAACTACAAATAATCTAATAACCCTTGTTGACAAATGTAACAAAGTCACCTATGTTTATATTATTTTACTAGCTTTTGCTTGCGGCTTCGCCCGCGTGAAGTTTATATTATTATCATATTATATATCAGAGTTTTGATACTTTTATATTATAATGTTTTAGAGACATTTTAAATAAATAACGTGGTTTTACTTTAATTAAATAAATAAACATAGCGATAACACGCTGCATGACATTTTATATTTATACTTTAGGTACCAAATTTGATATAAAAAAACCCTATATCTACCCCACATAAAATGCTATTTATTAACCATCATTTTGTGGTTAATATATCATTGCATCAAGGACCAAACTAACTGTTAAATGTTCAATATTAATATTCATATTCCCACCACCAATTAAAAGTGGGTGGACAGAGATGAATGCCGAGAGCCTATTATAATTAGAATTTATAACTGAAATACATTGCGTTTCGCTGGATTGAGCAATGGTATCGATATTGCCGGCTTAGTTTCTTCGAGTTTAATCTTATATAAATTAAATATAATATTGGCACGGGCCTCTTCTGCTGCTGAGAAGGTTTAGGTCTTAGTCAATCACGCTGGTCTAGTGTGGATTGGCAGACATACCCTCAAATTTCTTATAGAGACCTTCTCAGGTATACAGATGCTCACGATGTTTAGGCTACCGCACTACCGCCGTTAGAGCTTAGTCTTACTTCTTATTTATTTTTAGACAAAATTAGAGTGTCAAAACAATAGCATGATTTATTAATTAAGCTCGCTAACTTTTTTTATCCTATAATTAGGGATGAGACTATTAAATTGGCTGGCATTATTTGAAATAGCTGCAAGATAAAATGAGCTATATGATTATTAAACAGAGGCTCTAAACTATGTAGCATTAAATACACTGGTATAAGGACAAGTTTTAGTTCATTTTAAATTAATTACATGTACGTAATCTTGTCTTGACATACTAAAATGGCACGTAAATTGAAAATTCCACACACCTGAGACTAGGCCCTAATGGTCTAATTAAGGTAATATTTCATACATTGGATCTTTAAGTGTATATGCTTAGCTAAAATCGAACACATGGTCGTAATTAATCAACACGTTCCGACTAATTAAAGAAATCATTACATCCGAAATATATTATGTGAATTTCATAAACAGATGCTGAATTATTTATGACGCATATACATCATCACGCATTTATCCCCGAAGGGGTATGCAGAGGCGCAACCAGGGCACCCACTTTTCTGTTGTCCGTCCCATGATGTGATAGGGACGAGCCTATTGCCATACCGAGCGCAAATTCCAGACTGGGCTGATACGAAGCGAAAAACCCAAATATCACTTTGCCCGACACGGGATTCGAACCCAGGAATTCAGAGCTCTCGTACCGCGCATGCAGTACAACTAAGTAGTCATGTTATTTATGACAGTTGCATTTTTGTGGATGTTATAATGGACGTAGAATATTTTCACTTATACTCCCTAAAATATTGAGTAAATTTTTCATTGCCGTTGCCCGAGAAAAATGAGACTTAATAAAAGAAATTGGTATACATCGAAACGTCTATAATATAGTATAGACCATAGATAATTGAAATGTCGGTGGTATGGTTCGTATAAAAAACAAATGTTTACTAGACCGGTACATATTTATAGCTTGTGTTAGCATTCAATGCGTTTTATTATGTAAAAGGAATGTTTGTTTTTAATCTTTGAATGTAAAAATGCAAAAGTCCCATACTGATTTTAGCACTCATGTACATTCAGCCCTCAAAGTAGCTGAATGTTAAAACTTCAAAATGCTTCTACATATTTACTTCACTCAAGATATTCTTTTTTCTTTATCTAAAATGTAGTTAACCTTTTGTTATTTATTTTACTAGAGAAAAAACGACTATCGGTAAGAACACAAAAGTTTAAAGGCGATTTGTAATTTTTAATGTGTAAGCTACTTTTGTGATTCACTGCACGTTATATTATGTATGCATGTTTGTTATAAAAGGAAAAATACTACAGTAACTAAGTAAGTTATTTTATGAGTAACAGACCAAAAGCTAAGCTAACTTAGCTCGCATAGCCGAAATCGTACATAGTACCTACCTTAACATACTTTTCAATCTGCACACAATTATAAAAAATATCTATTAAACTAATCTAGCATAGCTTTTGGTCTACAATCAGCCTTACGT